>NC_071275.1:17919014-18134014 GCF_023375685.1 Ictalurus furcatus
TCAACACCACCGTCAAAACACCAATTCGGGAAATATATTTTGGAAAAATGGTGTTTGTTGCTCCGGTACAGTTCCAGAGACTTGTAGAATTGACCTCAAGGTGTGATAAAGCGGTTCTGAGAGCTTACAACACCTCACTAACACACCATGTTGGTTTTTCCTTTAATTTGTCACATGTATGTACGAGAACTTGCTAGTATGCTACAAATATGCAATGGTTCCTCATGGATTCTTTGGATAGCAAAGAGGGTTTTTTTTGTGTTTTTTTTTGATGGTGATGGAGGATGTGAAGAACACTTAGTCTTTTTCCAGAGCCACTTATAAAACTGCTTTATGAACATCTCTTGCTATAATAAATAAGCCAAGTTCTAAGAACACCATTAAGCTGAAATGTTAGTGAAGGGTTTTTTTTTCCCACCCAAAGTAGGTTTAGTGCTTGCTTAAGTGTTTAGTGAATAAGTGGATCCTCAGTCTTCGTTTGAAGACAGCCAGTGACCCAGTGATTCAGTGATTCAGTGATTCAGACAGCCAGGCGGTAGTCAGTACTGAGAAGAGTCCTAACGCATGTCTTTCTTAAGGGTTCTAGACCGAACCTTTTTCCTACAGAACGCTATATTTGTGTTTCCAGCGTACAATGTGTATCATAACATTTTGTAGTAATGTCAACCTGGGAAAAAGATTTCTGCAATGCACAGCATTTCACATACCAACTTCGCCCACGAAACACTAAGTCTTTTTCCATACACACACGGCATTCGCTTCTCAGTTCTGGCACATATGCTGAAAGGACACTTCACAGACTGCAGGCTGGTGGAGAAGGAAGATAAACAAACCTAAGCGAGGCCTTCTAAGGCCAAAGAAGGATTCTGTGCCACTCAGAGAACAGACTGTTTTGGACAGCTCTGTGTTTTCCTTGTAAATCTCAGACATGTTGGTCCAACTGTTGTGTCCTGAACTGGCACGCTGAAGGAAGAAGAGACTCTCACAGATGCTTGGGGGGGGGAAAATTGAGAAATTGAAAGTCTTGCTTTGAACATCATAATTTGTGTATATTCTGTATGCTTCTATAATCAACTTAAAAAGCCACTGCACTTCAAGAAACCCAGAGTTGATAAATAGATATGCTAATTAGAAACTCCTCATACTCTACAAACCCGCCCCCTTTCGAAAACCAGGACCTGAATTTGCATATCAGACTCTGGCATATTCTGGGATCCTCAACATTTTCCTAAAACAGAAGCAACCTTAAGTAATTTATTCCTTTTATACCACAACAATTTGCCAAATGATTATAAATTTTTCAAAGAATGACATTTCCTACTTTTTATCCATTTAGTGTTACTTTTACTGTTGCGGATCGGCCATGAAACAGTAAGTTCCAGTTATCACTAATTCATTAACAGCTACAAAACAGTTGTTCCTTTACCAGCCTCTCTTTGTTCCATCTCTCATGAAGACAAAAAAAACCCCACCAGCTTGTTCTGTTAACAAGACCCCATAACGTGCAAAGCTCTCCAAACGATCCCATGGAGAACAACCGCGCATCTTTACCTCTGACTGTTGCAAAGCACCGACACTGGAGTCTCCTACCAAACATTTCCTCTCATAAAACTTCACCATATCAATGACCACACGCTCTTCGATTTCGTTTAGGTGAAGCGTCCTTCATACGAGTCTGTGTGTTACTATAAAAACGCTAGCACGTTACGACAAGCACGTTAATATAAACTACCGTCAGAGCTGCTGTTATAGAACGTCAGAATTGAGCATTCAACAATGCTGGGGTGTGTAGTTTTGCAAAGCCAACAATGAGAACACACAAATGACTAATCGGAGTTCAGCGTTACACGGCTGTCTGGAATCTCGCACAGGTCTAAACCCCTGCCGATAAAACCGAAACACCGGGGTAGCGAAACGTGCCGAGTGCCGAGCTGCGTTTCTCACACTGCGTCTTGGTTTCCTCCTCTCCATCCTCTTTGTGGTGTTCACTGGCCACATCGCCGTCATAAACACCTCTGCTGATTTAATCTGGTGGGTGTTGCTGTTGGAGGACGCCAAAGCCACGCTTTTGTACCACGTCTGGGTTTTTACTGGTTTCACTCGTCTGATGTGATAGAGCAGTGTTCTGGTTCGGCGAGACAGAGAGTGCATCAGAGCAGAGGCACTTAATTACAGGCTCATTCATCACCTCTGGATTCGCTTGGCAACCTTCCCAATGCTAGCTTTCTCTTCTCCCATCATCCTTTCCTTCTCCCACATTGCTTTCATCGCTCCATCTGCGCCTCCCGCTCTTTTGGCTCGGTTTCTCCTGATCCTCCTAATGACTTTACTTGCTGTCTGTCACGCTCTTGCTATTCCTGTGTGGAACTCTTGCTTTTGTAACCGTTGCCTGACTCTGAATCATCGGATTAATATGAGAGGAGCTCTACCTAGATAACTTAGCTAAGTTTAGCTAGCCAGTAAGGTTGGAATTTTACATCCGAATAAAATTTGAGAACTCGACCTATATATGTCAAATATACATGACCAAATGTAGATAGACAGTTAGCATCCATACGAAGTATACAGTATACAGTATACAGTAAGTGCTCCAATAATCATTATCTAGCTAATACTTGTAGAGAAAACTGGATAGCTAAACTTAGCTAACTGGTTATCTAGATTTGACTAAATAGGAGTGCTACATCCATAAACAAGCTAACCTCAGTTACAAGCTTAAATATCGACAGAGAAAAACTGGCAATGTTATCTAGTTACACATGTTTGGCTAAAGAGGAATGCTACATTTATAAACAAGCTAAAATCAGTTACTAGCTAATGTTTACAGATAAAATTGGCTATACAAACTTAGCTACGTTAACCAACCATCTTAAGTTGGCTAAATATGAATGCTAGATCCGTGAACCAGCTAACGTCAGTTACTAGCTAATATTTGCAGAGAAATGGACTAGATAAACTTAGCAAAGTTAACTAGCTACCCAAGTTTGGCTAAAGAGGAATGCTAGACCCATGAACATGCTGACATCAGTCACTAGCTAATGTTTTCAGAGAAAATTAGCTAGCTAAACTTTGGCTAAGCAAAGTAGTTCACTTGGTTTAGCTTAGCTTAATTTTCTCTGCAAACACTGGTTAGCTACTTTAGGTTACTATAGTGTGCTAAATTCAGTAAGCGAGAAAGGTGGCCAAGATATTTTTGTAACTAAATTTTACAAGACATTTGGATTTATTTAGGAAATACAGGTCAAATTATTGGGGTAAATTATGAAGATTTAAATGTAAACGATATAAAATGTGATGTTCTTTGCAGAAACCAAGAAAAAGTCATTTTAATTCGGTCACATCCTAAAAATTTCATGTCTAAAAATTCATGTCTATGGCTGTGTCCTCATGTGCTTCTCTTTAATCTGATCTCAGCCCAGCCTTAATCCTGCTCGCTTCATCTATTTAATCAGACAGCACCTTTAGATCAGATCTCATGAGCTCAGACACAGGTTAGAGCAACACTGTAAACTGATTCACACCCACACACCTAGCCACACATTCCCTCATGTTCAGGCCTGCAGGAAGGAGAATTAACACACCGTGAGGGGTCTTTTGGTTAATCTGAACAGCATCAGGAGGGCTGTTACTCCCAAATCGTGCGTCACCCTTCCCTTCTCCCACGCCCGCTCCTTCTCGCTCTCTCAACACTTGGGGTGAATAAAGCTAGGCGGTTCAGATTAGGGCAGAGGATTGATGAATAAAATGGGAGAAGCCTGTGTAGTGTCATGGATGTATTATTGTTTTTTTTGTTTTTTTCATTCACTGCCTGAACATTTGGCGAGCGTTTTGTTGTAGATCTTCTGGTGCTTGAAGTTTAAATTGGGTAAGAATGTTATTTCTAGGTCAGTTTGGATTTTGAGCGCAGCGGCCAAAAGAAGCATAAAGAAAATGACTGATCGTAAAGCAGCCGTCGAAATGAAAACGTCAGATCCAAAAACCGAGATCTTAAATCTTCCTTTCTCCAACCGAGGCTGATATGGGACATGCCTTTGGGTTTGGCTCTCTCAAACTCGACACATGACATACGACATTAGAATTAGCGCACGACCCCCAGGCCGCAAGCGGTTGCCTTTAGCGCTTATGTCAGAGTGCTGAGATGATCGACGATCGTCATCGACCTCAGCCGTCGACAAACACACGTGCTATACCCACTGATTAGATCCAATGCTCGCTGCCAAGGCTCTCGACCTGGCCCTGTATTTTCTCACAAGAAGGCTCCGAAAGAGAGCTGCACCGACCTCAAAAGTTTCCATGAGGCACTTACCACGCTAATGCAATGTACATAAACTTTGTATGTGCATACTGTGTGTGTGTGTGTGTGCTTTAACTTTCCCATCATTCTCGTCTGAAACATCAAGGACCAGAAGACCTGCAAAAAAAGCCAATTAACAAAGCAAACACGCCAAGGCACGGCACCTTTAAATTAACCCAATTAACTCACCTTTTAATTAACTCGACTAACTCGGCTTTTAATTAACGATCCACCGCACGCCACTGACCTCAAACTTCCTCAATTCAAGTACAATAAAACACTCGCAAGCATCTACAGCTTGTGAAAGAAGACTGGAAAAGAAAAAAAAAAAGAAAAGAAAAAGAACCCCACATCTTTCCCACTCAGACACGCGAGACCTTCTGGCATCCGATGATGTCTATGAAAAAGATGAAAAATATGTGCAAAGCTCAGACTGAACATGCTCTGTACAATCCAATTTAAAGATGCATTAGTCAAGAATAGTGGAGATTCCAGACAGATGGGTCACAGTGTTAACATTTTAGCCTGACCTGTGGTTTTGCTCACTCGGCCATTCACCTACTTGGTAGCGTTATAAACCTATAAACGTGTGAAATTTGGCTTATTCTGATTTGAAAGAATGGTCTAGAATGCCTTTGCTGTAGCGATTTTCCTTGTAATTAGCTCTCATGGGTTTTTCAGCTGACCCTCACTAACACTGTTCGCTAATTCAGCGCCTAATTCATCCACTTCAGCAGTAATATTTGTGGATTTACTGTGTTTATTTATATAATTTTTTTTCAGATGCACATAGTGTTTTTTTTGGCTGCAGTAAAAGTATCCGGCTGCGCTTGGCGCTTGCCGCATTCCACCATGTTCTCCTTTGCAGACACACCGAGATGGGGGCAGAGTGAATGGGCGTATCTTTAAAAAGACTGACAGGAGGGCTATGTAAATGCTGACAAGCAGTCACGTTTACAGGATATTTGTACTAATTAGAAATGGGTTTATAAATATTAAATTGACTATTCATTTGGTGAAAAATATCAAATTGAATTCGATGGTATAGCACTGTTTTTAAATTAAATCACGGGCATATAAGAGATTTAATAAATCATGAATCTTTGCTACTGGAAAGACATAAGAACCATTTACATAAAGTCTAAACCTAAATGTGTGTGAGGGAGCGAACACAGATTTAGGGGTAAAATTTTTCCCCTCTAAGACAGGCACCATCCTTTTGTGTTTCTCTCTATTTCTCTCTCTTATACAATGGACAGAGCACTTATATCTGACAGACTGAGGACTCGAAATGGCAGTTCCCAAGGCGAGGAGTGTCACGAGCCTGTCTGCGGAGTGTGTGAGAGTGTGTGAGTGTTTGTGTGCGAGGGAGTATAAGTGACAGGCCGGTTTGTTCCGTTCTCCTCTCATTTCTTAGCCTGGCTCTTAGGAAAGAGTGCAGGACAGGGAGAGTCCCGTCAAAGCCCAATGCAATCTGATACCTCAGACACCAGTTTCTATTAAAGCCAGGGCAATTTACTCCCAAGGCTCTTTTCTCAGAGCATAATCTTTCTGGGAAGCACTGAAGACAAAAACAGGATAAAAGTTAGCTGTAGATACTGGCAACCATTGAACAGCAATAATGATATGTTAAAGGTTATATTTGTAGTTTCTCTATTCACACAAGCTATAATTTTCTGTAATGGTGCATCAAAGTAGCATCTTTAAAGCTAATCCTTTCTAAAATTATATCTGATCCCACTTTCAGTTCAAATCTGAGTATTTGTAGCACTAAATAAATCAATAAAAAGATACAGATACAAATAGTGGTACTGTATTAAAACAGTAGAATACATCGTTTTAGCCATTAGAAAAAGCATCGGGATTAGTAATAATGTAAAGCCCCAAACTGAGCAGAAGAAAAAGCACCAAAAATAAGCATGGCCATAAATTGGGACTTTAAATTAGACAAATTTACTTACTTCAAACAGTAACAAAACCATGTATATTCTATGAAATACCATACAATCTTTCACCAATGACCTTTCACCTACAGTTACAGTTAACGTCTTCACCAACACTTTAGCTAGCTAGATAACTAAGCAAACATTATTCAGCTAGCTAAAATTAAACCTGAAGCATCAACCGTTAAATAATGTAACACATAATCTTGTGATTGGAATGTGGTTTACCACTCCAACATTATATAAGAAAATGAAGTTATAGTTATCTACTTGAGCTGTAATATTTGTTTAGCATTGCTGCATCTGGCTTAGCAGGGTTTATAAATTTATCTACCTTTTAATTAGCTGAATTGGTAGCAGGCTTTTGGCTAGGAAAAGCACAATTTCTCTTCTCTAGACACTCCAGTTAGAACTCTTAGCACATGCTAGTGTTTGAGAGTTTGTTTATTTATTCCTTTTTTTTTTTTATACAGTTGATGGTTGTTTATATTCCAATGTTAGCCATTTTTAGAACATTCAGGGAGATGATCTAGTCCTGCTAGCATAAATATGCCGTGATCGTTGTGAAGTTATGACCTACCCCTTGCCTTTAGACAAATATTTCATGTGCTACTGTGTGCATAAGTGTGTGTGTGTTCGTTCAAACACCAATAAAAGATATAGCCATAGAGAGAAATGGCCCAGCATGTCACCGGATCCGTCAGTGACCTGCACGCTGAGCATCAATTGGCTCCGGCAGAGCAAACAGGAAATAGAGAAAGCAGCGGGGGAGGAGGTGTGTGTGTGTGTGTGCGCGCACATGCACGTGTGTTTGTGGGTGGGTGGTACACAGCAGGGAGGTGGACATGGTTTGGCCAGCATGCCAAAATGAAAGAAGTCAATGGACTAATCCTGCAACTGTGTGAAGTTTGCCCCAAAACTCTTACTTCATCGTTCTTGCTCTTCGGTCTTTCTGGTTCTCTACAATGCCACTTCATTCTTCTATCTTCTGACCTCTAACCATGATTTGTAGGTTCCTCTTATAGAATGGCAGTAAGTGTGGAGATAATGTGTGTCTGCAGATGCAGGGTGACTTTGATAGCTGTGTCACTGCCTGTCTGCGACAGCAAGATCCATGGAGGGTAGGCTATACACTGTCACAATCTGTCGTGCTAAATATGTCCAGCCTTCAGTCAGTCACTCACTCAAGGACATCACTCAAAGACAACAAGCCATCCATGACTGATAAATTGCCCCAGTACTGCATGAGGCAGGAACTCTATACAGCTTTGTTGCCACACACCTTGAAGGTGGCCAACAGCAAACAGACCCAGGTAGGAGGCAGGAACAAAAGCAGGTTGCCCACTGCTGGCAATCAGAGGTCGACCCCCTTGTAGTTTAACACCAGCCCTAATCGGACACACCTGGCACTTATATAAAACTTCTAGAGACCAGGATTAGCTGGATCAGGTGTGTTTAATTAACACTGGAGCTAAGGAATACTGGGTGGGTGATCTCCCATGGTACAGTGGTTCTCAGTTACAGTCCTGCAGATGCCATGTGCATTTTGGTTCCTCAGGCTACTCAAATGTGCAATTATCAAGTTGGTTGCATAATGAATTCATTGTGCTGAAGCAAGGATGTCTCTGCAGAGAGGGTGAAAGGCAGACTAGATGAGCAATGAATGATTTGGGATGGTATACCAAAATGGCCTGGTAAACAGGTACTTAACTAGATTGTACAGGGTAGTGTTTGTCCTTGGAGTGGTACCCTCAAAGGTTATGACTTTGTACCATTACAACATGACAGAGGAACCTTTTCAGAAACCCTGGACATTAATAACTTTAGAGATTGTTCCACTAGAGGAAGCCAGGGCCACAGTTCGAGGGACCTTGCTAGTCCCTGCTCCACAGTAGGTATTATCGGTGATCAGGAACTACTGGGGTGGAGCTTGACAAAACTGAGGTTGGTCACTCTGTGAAGCTTGAGTATAACTAACCAGTGATGTTCAACATGGGGAGCTCCACCCTAGTAGTTCCTGGCCACCAAAAAAAAATAGTTTCTAAACTTGTATTAATATTTAGAATTAGAGCTTGTAAAGATCAATCTCAACCTTCTCCACAATGTTTTTTTGTATTCTATCTGCATACTGGAATTGTAATGCCATCTGCATTACTTCTGTTTTTTCACTTAACAGTCTTGGTTGCTACAGTTGGTTTACCAGGAACTTGTCCAGAAACTGGAGTTCTCATTCCAGATAGTTTATGAACTATTTCATGGTTTAAAAAAAAAATTGAAATGGGCCTTTAGTTTCGAATCATGATGGATCGTTACCAGAATCTTGTCAGTAAAGCTAGTCTGCTGGTTGCTCGTTTGACACCCCCCCCGCAATACCATTCTGTCAATGAGACTCACTGACAATATATAGCACTGTATATCTAGAGACAATAAGCTCGTTCTGCCCTGTTGTAGTGAAGGCCACATCCAGCATTGGTGTTAAAAATAAAGAGAGGGAGGGGTAGGCATGCGGCACAGCTGAGAGTTCCTTTAAGATTTGTGTGTTGTCAGGCAGCCTAAATCACAACAGCTGAGATTGCAGGGTGCTGTCTACACGCTTCTTTAGCTTTTTTCCTTTTGTGCTCTCCCACTCTCGGCTGTCTGTCTTCTTACTCTTAGTCATGATCTAAAACTCTGTTGAGGCATAAATCCCCTAATCAGAAAACCAGGACGGATGGCAGAACACAAAAAAATAACTTCACGCAGGGCCATTTATCTTAGCAGTGCTGATAGTGTTCGAAACAGAAATGTCACTTTCCATAGCAAACACTCTGTTAAACTAGCCAAGTCAACAGAGTGTATATTGAAACTGGACGCAGGACAGAACTGGTCAGCATGAGCAAATAGTCAAGCACATACCCTAGAGGCAGCAAAGTCAGCAAAGCAGGCAATGGGAAACATTAAGAAAAGCATTACACTGGGCAGCAGGCTTCAGAGAAATCGACGTGTCAGCTACATGACACACTTTGCTTTTACACAGTTTGTGGAACTTACTTACCACTTCCTCTCCCCCAGCTTATCTTGATTTTCTAAACTGGATTTCAAAAGGCAGACACCACTGAGGAATCAAGGTTAAGTTCAGGGCAAGAGCTCTCACTTTTCCTTAATGGGAGAAACCTGCTCTGAAGAAATGGATAGGGCAAGTGGTGCTCAAACCAGAGAGGCAAGACAAGGAAGATATTCCCTCATCACTTCTGGATGAATGGCAAATCTAGAAGTATCAAGGGCTGGACAGATTCCGAGATTCCCAAACCAGAGCAAGCCGAACTGAGGTGGCCTTAGTGGGTGTAAATGTAGAACTGAAGTCACCTCCCAATGCCTTCACCACAGCCATCAAACTACCCCCTCCTTGTACCTTCCCTCTAAGTGTTCCCCCATGACCAACCTCTTCTGAATACTACCCCTATGTTCTGTACCATCAGGGTCCCAGCCAATCACAGTGCAGCTGATCCGAGTGTCCACTTCGAAAGGAAAATGGAGGACCAGTGCAATGGACTCCTGATTAAGTAAAGGAAGACCGGACAAGTGTCAGAGTGAGTCTGATATACCACAGAATACAAAAACATCTTACATAAATCAGTAAAATAAGGGACCTGCAAGTGGATGTCAAACAGAAAAGAGGAGAGAGAAAAAACCAAAAACTACCACCCTCTCTCCCTCCCTCTCAAAATAACTAATGAAACCCAATCCGTGCAAGCGCCACTGGGACCCAGTCATTCATCACAGCCATATGAACGCGCTTTCACTTCAGCTCCAGCTCACAGTACGACTCCTTTAACAGCCGTGCACTTACGCACCGGACCTCCTGATCAACGCACCACAGGAGCTGAGTCACAACGCAATAATCACCAGGCCCCATCATTTACCGACACAACAACAATTCACCCTGAACGACATCGAAATGCAGGAAAAGCTCCCCATATTGGAAACATGTTCCAGAAGGTACCTCTCCTGTTTAATGATATTTGCCCCGAACCAGCCTTGCAGCATTATCGGAGGCTAAACACTACTAAATCTACACGCAATGGCAAAATAAATATCCAACAATGCCAAGCAAGATCTTTAAGGCTCTTCTTCTTCTTCTGCTTATTATTATTATTTCACTTTTAGTTGCAATTTTTAGAACCAGAAATACAGTTGTGCTCATAAGTTTACATACCCCTTACAGAATCTGCAAAATGGTTTAGTATTGCCCTGAATAAGCCATTTCACATAAGAGATGTTTACATGTAGTCCACAAGACACAACAATAACTGAATTTACACAAATGAACCAGTTCGAAAGTTTACGCACGTGTGAGTATTAATACTGTGTACTCGCTTATACCACAGCAATGTATCAACAATTACAAGTTTTCTTTACCAAGAACACCACTTCATACCTTTAACCCATTCATAGTGAAAACTATATGAAACTTGTCCACGACCAAAAACGTACGTTGCGACACTGGAGACTCCTTACAAAATGTTAAATAAACATTGACCAAAACTAAACCACACTTGCTCAATTTGATAATAATCAGACATATTAGAAATGAACACTATACGAGTGAACATCTACTCATCCACTTCAAATGGAATAATTGGCGTAAATTTGACGATGCTGTATATTGCGACAGCATAAGCACACCATTTGATAACGTATTCATTCTAAGTGCACCCGTTTTTGCGCCGATAGTTGGGAAAATCCAAAGCATACTTCTGCCACACCTACATGCGGCAAAGACACAATCTTGTTTTCGTGTTTGCATTATTGACAGGAAAATAGGTCTCAGTGTCTTATTATAATTCTGCGGACATCTAAATTTGAGAAGCCTGCCAGTGTAACCACGGAAAAGGTCAGCCCTGTCTGAGCACGCTCATAGTAGCTGATTATTCTCGAAACTCCCGAGTATGCCGATTGTGAGTATGAGCCCATATGAGACTAATAAGTGACAATGGCCTTATTTAGGTGGTTAAGAAATATAGGCAGGAGACTGTTTTGTGCCAAATGCAGTAAAAATTCTTCAGCTGCGTACATGGCTCTGTACATGGTTGTGTGTGGGCTGGATACCAGGCAACCTGCCTCAAACACCTACACAAACTCTCTCAATGGGTTTTCAGAGGACGGCGGGTCATATTATATATATATATATATATATATATATATATATATATATATATATATATATATATATATATATATATATATATATATATGGAATTGCCAACGTTGGACGCATATTGTGTCATGAATCATTGCGATACTTCACTCAAAGATGATTCTATGGCTCATTATGATTCGCTCATTTCAGAGAAGCTAAGTGGTTCTTGCTATTGTCAATTTCGTCTAAAGTAAGCGTTTTATCCTGGACAGGGTCACGGTGGATCACTGGGTGCAAGGCAGGAATACAGATTTAGAGTCAGAGTCAGTTTGGAGTCAGCAATTCACCAAAAGGCATGTTTTTGCGAGGAAACCAGAGAACCCTGAAGAAACCCATGTGTACACATGAAGTAATCAGAGGTCAGGATGAAACCAGGGACCCATGAGGTGTTGACGCTACCTGATGTACCATCGTGCCAACCCATGCTAGCGTCCATTTATGTTTGTTTTTCTGGTACACTAGCTTCAATTCATGTTAGTATGGTAGAGTAAATGAAACCGTTAATTCTGCAATATCATGTACTTCATTAGCTAAAGTAATAAAAGTATTCCATAACTCGAATCAGAGCGGATCTTTTGAACACAAGCTTCAAGAAACCGATCTTCCCGCACGTCCAATGGCGTTAAACATAAGGGAGGACAAGAAAGAAGAGACGACGACGGAAGAGGAAAAAAAAGAAGCATTCTCTCCACTCCTCCCACATCCTTGCTATTTCATCCCTTCTTATGTCAGAGTTAATTGAAGTGATCCATCAATCCGACATCCTTTAGTGAGAGGGAAAGCAGGGACAGTAGAGAGAGAAAAGGGGTGTGGGGTGTGGGGTATGCGGAGGGGATATCACTTAAATACTCCTAAAAGCTTCTTGACCCATCAATGTAATGAATTTACTTTGTCAAAGCAGAAGAATAATCTATCAACCACATAGGCTGTGATTGAGAGGGCGAGAAAGTGAAACCACTCCGCTTTCCCTTTTCCCCTCAGGGATCTGTGATGAGAGACCGCAACAGAGCAAGATAGGATCCATTTTTTTATTTAAAAAAAAAAAAAATGCAATCGAAACCGGACAATGAAATCGGACACGTGAAGCACGGCTAGGAAAAGTAATTCGCCAGGGCCCTTTTTGACACGTTAGACGTTGTGTTTTGTTATTAACCTGGTTCGAAATCCACGGATCAAAAGCAATTTTCCTGATCTCTTCTAAGAAAAACGTGAGCGATACATTGAGACAGATGGAGGGAGTCGGGGACGCTCCAAAATCATATGCTCAGCTGTTAAAGTCATTTCTTTCCACCGGTGGTTTAGAGTCGGGCTTCACGGACATCTTATACGCACAGTCGAAGGCCTTGAGACAGTTCCCAAACCTGTCAGTAATAACACTGCTAGAAAGAAGACCCGGCTTCTTAAAAATTTCTGCTTCTTTAAAAAAAAAAAATAATAAAAAAATGCTCATAATCCCTTCCCTTGCTAAACAGAAGCCGAGTAGTGTGTGGTTTTGACTTGTGTGGGACATTATCTGTATTTATATCTGCTTTAGTGCTCCAAATATCCGTATCCGGATTTAAACACGTAGTGGGTGGATCCTAAAGTAGTTTTGTTTTTTTTTCTAATTCTAATCTCAACCGAACGATTTCTACATAAATAAATTAATAAATAAATAAACAAACAAACAACCAGAGTAGTCTACCTCCTACTTGTATGTGTATTTGCATTTGTTAAGAACACAACACTGACAACGTATTCGTGTTCGGTTACATCTCATTTGCGATTGCAGCGTGTCAACCACCACGTGCTCACGCCTTCACCGCTGCTGCTGTGCGAATACGTAGCTCACGCAGGGTACAAAACTCTCGATTCACAGCCTTTCAACAGGCCACAGTTTTCATTTTTCAGAGAAACAGAGTGTCTCAAACCACAACCTGAGATCAGGCCAAGAGAGAAAGACTACACACTGTACTATACACGTGCATGAATGCACACTTGTGCACACACGAGCAGCCACACACATGCACACATCTCTCACGGCTTGGCAGGACCCTGTCTAATGGTAAAGCCTACAGAATCCACTCTGTAATTTGCGGTGTGTGTGTGTGTGTGTGTGTGCACGCGTGTGTGTGTGAGGTGTGTGCCTGGTTTTTATTAGGGAGGAAGTTGCAACACTGAATGCAAGCTGAACACGTTCTCAAACAGTTGAAGAAGTTCATGGTGCTGAAAGGTAATGGGGAAAGCAACACTCTTTCAAAAAAATACTTCATCTAGCACCCTAAAGGTTCTTCGTTCTGTATCTCTGGGGAAAAACCCCTTAAAGGTTCTATGGGGAACTCTACAAAATATGGTTTCCCTATTAAAAAAGGGTCCATTAACCATCCAAGGTTACATTAATGCTAGTCTTCAGTGAAATGTAGCTAGGTGCACCGCAAGCTAACTCAGTGCCACGCAACACCGCAACGCTGTTGAATTCTTGATTCTGATTGGTCAGAAGGTCTTGATTCATTTCAATCTCATTTTTCAAAATGAAATTTTCATCCATGTTGGTTTTTTTCCATTGTTTATATCCGTTACAACGTAAGTGACAACAGGAACGTCGTTCACAGATGTTCCACAACTTTAAAATGTAATCGTAAACAGATGAAATGACAAAAAAAAAAAGGATACAAATGCATTGTTCCTTAATAAATAAACAATTGTTAGCACCAGCAAGTTGCTATGGTAGAAGAAGGATGAATTACCGGATGGTGAACGCTATGCAGTGACGGTTTGTATTGTTGATTGCTCATTGCCAAGATCGCAGAGAAAGGAATAGGAGAAACTAGAAGGCCAAGAGAGAGAGACAAAGGAAAGAACAAACAGTCTAGAGATGGAAGGGAAATGCTTTTCAAATACGAAACCAATGTAAACACTCATTTGTCAAACGCTCCACATGATGTGACGACTTGTGGCTATGTTGATGACATTGGCGATGATGATGATGCTTCTGATCACGGCACGGGAAAATAAAGGGAAATGGGGGGAAAAAAAGAAAATTGGATGATAAAAAGGAGAACAAGGAAAAACATTACAAACCCACATTCTGACAGATGTTTCCGATCTGTTTACCCTCGTGATGAAGATGCCACTCAGCGGAAAACTCCACGCTCTTTGCTCGTTACCAAAACACAGCCTTAATGGGCTAATAAACACAACCATGGCTAGTACACTATGTATAGTATGTCACACTGGGAAAGATGATAGAAGCTTTAATATTTTATAACACGTCCAGAATTGGTTCAGTTACTTGGTTGTATGTCATCAATTCCCTTTTGGGTTATTTTTTTTTTTTAAACCATCCAAACCTTCTAAACAGAATATCTCCTGGGGGCACAGGGCCAATCCCATCTTCAATCTGCCAATCATAGAGTCTTGATGAACCTCCTTCTAGGTCCCAGCAGGCCAATCAAACAACACAGAGATCAAGGCTCAATCACTTGAGCTGCCAATCAGGCTAAAATGGATGTCAGGCTTAACCTATGGATGAAAAGCTTATTAGCGGAGTAGGAGTAGCTTTGCTTATAGAAGCGAAGTGGTGCTTTTTAAAAAAGATGGAGGGAAAAAAAAAAAAAGCCCCAAGAGGGCACGACCTGCTTTCTCAAGAAGCTTGGCGTCCTCTCCCGTTCTCTTTCCTTCTCTCTTGCTGTCCTCGTTCCGTGTTTCAAATTGGACGCAGCTTTCTCTTCATGTCTCTCAAAAAACGTTGCGGTTACTTTCGACTTCGTTGCTCATATGGATCAGGGATTTCTGGAGAAATTCATTTAGTGCTCAAATCCCTCCAGCTTAAAAGTTAAAAGCTCAAACTAAAGCCAAAAGGTCATAATGATGACTCGGAGAATCTTTTAGACATCTCTGTGTGAGAAATCCTGCCTGGACAGCAAAATCCACAGTGCTGATTCACTATTGGAGAGGAACTGCACCCTAAATGATAACAGACGTCAGAAATTCTTGCCCTACTTCTGTGACACGTTACTGGAAAAGGACAAAAAACAAAACAAAACAAAAAAACCTTTTATACACAACCTCATTCTAAATGAACCAGAACAGTTACAGTGATCCCGCCTGTCCTCTGGTAAATATCGTCAAAAAGAGAACTGCTAGTTTGCAGGCTGGACGTGTTGCCTCAGCAGACGAGAAGAATTCTTCTCCTCTTGCTCAAGTGCTTTGTGGGTTTTCGGGGTGTAAACATACAACAACGCTCATTCCGCTCATCAGCTCTGAAGCCTCTCCAGGCCCAATGATGAGAAACACATGGTTCCATTACAAAGCCTTTCAAGAGGCCAGAACAATGGAGGAGTCAATTAGATCTTGCCATAAAATGGAGCAGGATGGGGACGGTTCTTTAGGATGGTCATCCTATTCAGCGGGTCTCACGCTGAGTCTTTCTCCCCCACGTACACACCCAGCGCCTGCTCTGAGAGATCTCTCAGTGTGATACTGTGGCACAATCAATCAACCGTTATTGCCTTTTATTGACGGGACCAAGCCGAGCTCCGATAGTCCACACACGTATCGATTCCTACCATGCAGATGAGATCAGAAACCATAATTAGCTTTTCCTCCCTTGGGAGAACACAAGATTCAAGCTTATGAATAATTAATTTGGAGTATTAATATCACAAACTGTATATTAATGCGGGAAAGTGGAGCAGACAGATTCAAATAAAGGAGAATTTATATTAGTTGCAGGTCCAGCCAGGGGTGAAAAGCTGTGGACGATTCCAAGGTACAAAAGTAACCCTAGGAAATAAACTGTCCTGGATAATAAAAAGTGGTCAGGGGTGTACAACCCGGGGAATTAACCTTTCAGGAGGCCCAGACTTCCTATTGGCGCCACTGGTCCAGCAGACAAAATTCTGATCTCAAGTCAGACTGCAGAACTAATTTAGGTGTAATAAATTCGGCTTGGATATTAATGGGCCAATTTCCACCATTTCTGTGAGAGCTATAATTACATTCATCAAGCTCCGTGTTACCAAACCTTGAAAATCTGATGATAATTTCAGACAAGTTCGGTTTGGTCCAAAAACTTCTAATGGTAGCAAATTACCCAGTGTGGTCCATGGACCATTTTTGCTCCATTTGTGCCATGTCTTTAAACAAAGGCATTCTTCAAGGGTTCTTTGAGTGTTTAATGGTTCTGTCTTTCTAAAGGGCTGCAACTCGGTGAAAGACAAACCTTCTGTCGTGGGGTGTAAGGTTCTCCCTGAGGGACAAACCAAAGAACCCTCAAGGGTACTAGATTTAACCTTTTTTTTTGTAAAACTGCACATAATCCAGCCAGCATAACTATGTATGATCTGACTGGTTGGTGTATTTAGTGAAATAAGGGATCACCAACCATCGGCTAATGAAACGCAGTCTTTAACTTCAAGATTAAAGCTAAACAAACTTGGTATCAAAAGTGCATCCAAGACCACCACTGCGACAATTACGAAATAAGGGGAATTTAAGTGCAGCTTTCAGGTCAGAACTTGTACCAATAGTAATTCTGAATGCACATGAAGCAGCGTTAGTCACATCCTTTATCATGGGTACAAGAAGGAGGAGGAAAAGACAAGGGAAAGGAAAAGAAAGAGCAGAGCCTAAGCAGAAAGGAAACACGGACATTAACTGCACTCCAGAGGACTGGCAAGTCTTTTTATGAAGTCTAACTGCTTGGAGGAAAGAAGCAATTCTCTCTCTGACAGCACCGCGTAAACTTCACGATGCCGGTGTCAGCGTGTCCAACAGCTCCGCGTCGCTGGATTTTATTCCTCCAGGAGACAAGAGGAAGGAAGGAATCCTCCTCCTTCCCTCCATCACTTGTTCTCCCCTCCATTTTCCCTGCTTCTGTTATTCTCTCTTCCAGTCTCCATGTCAGGAGACACATTAAGTGGCGGCCACAAGGGACTCCCTGGAATCCAATTCCACTCCAGCAGATGTCATATATATATATATATGTTAGGGAGACAGTGAGGAAAAGAGAATGAGCATACGAGAGAGAGAGAGAGACACACATCTGAGAAGAGAACAAAGCATCATCAGCTGTCTGGTCTGGAAAACAGACTTCAGTCCCTTTTGTTTTCCTGAAGCGTGTGCTGCATTTCGGCTCAGCACATCCCACGTGTCTCGCACGTGAACATGTGTGGATCTGCATGAATGAGCTTGGTTTAATAATTTAAATCATAAACAGCAGCAGGAAGAGGTAGAAAGAAGCCGTAACACAATCCCGGTCTCCTTTTCACAGCTTCTCCAGAACGACTCGTGTCCCAGACGCCCCCCCCACGCTGTTCCCGGTCCAGGCCAAACAACAGAAAAGCAATTAGCAGCTAATGCAGTCACGTCTTTATTAAAAGGCTATCCACCATTCTCTTTGTACTACTGCAGTATTTAGTAACTGGTCTGTCAAGGCATTGCTCTTGGCTCAGAATTAGGGGATAGAATTATTAGCTTTGGCAGCAGGACACAGAATCCGCACAACCTTCTCTCTTTAAAGGAGGGGGAACTTTTAAAGCATGAAAAGTTCTGACGATCCAGTCAAAGTATCATGATATCAGATAATAATCAGATCATTTTTCCAAGGAAATTCAGCCCAGAAAATTAACTTGTAGAACTTGAGTCTGGGATTCAGTTCCTGGTGCATTTCCACTGTAGTGCCTCTGTTGCCAAAACATCAAACCAGAGCTCAAGAAACGATACGTGACGGGTAGAACACCGGGTTTGAAATGTCGAAACCCAAAACGCTACATTAAAAAAAAAAATGGAGCTGGTTCAGAAAGCTATGTTTTCCCTGCTTGCTAATTAAACCTGGTTTTTGTTATTCCCTTCCAAACAGGTTTGGAAAGTCAGAAATACACTTCAAAGGAGAAGAAGCTGAGCAGTTTGGAAAAGTCGCTCAGAACCGTAGAGCCGTTCCAGCTCCGCAGCGATTCGCCAGTAGTGATATTTGAAGGAATCTCTTGCACTATTACTATGACTACTTCCCGTTTCACCCATTATTGCTACTTCCTGTTTCACTTAATACTAATTCCTGTCCACCTTATTTGATGGACAGTGAGTAAGTAACTAAGAAAGAACTGCCTACTGATCTGAAAAGCCAAGAAACGTTCCAGGACTTTATTAGTCGCAACACAAAGCAGATTTTAGGTTTACATGGCAAAAAAGGAAGAATTTTTATAGCCTTGTATTTCCTGTGAACTGCAATCGAACACAACTTCCTCTTCCCCAAGCCCCTGTTTTGAAATTCCTTTTATGGGGGGGGGGGGGGGGGATGGGGGGACACATCAATTAAAAGAACTATTAATTCTAATAGTCCAAAGTCCAAATAAAGAACTATTAATTTGCTTGAAGTCAAACATCATTAAAAGTATGCAACCAAACAAAAGAAAGAATTAAATCCTTTCTAACATGGTCTCATTTTCATTCATTCATTCATTCTTCAGTAAGTGTTTTACCCTGGTCAGGATCGTGGTGGATCTGGAGCCAATCCCAGGAACACTAGATGCGAGGTGGGAATACACCCAGGATGGGACTCCAGTCCATCAGAGGGCACCATGCACGCACGCACACACACACACACACACACATTTGGGGTGATTCAGTGTATTCAAACCATCCATCAGAATGTGTTCGGGAGGTAGGTGGAAAACAGAACTTTGAGGAAACCCATATGGGAAAACATAAGGAGATAGTACAGAAAGTAACCTGACCTCAAAGTCAAAATCAACAACACTGGCGCTGTTCAGCAGCAGCACTATCTGCTGTGGAAATTCAGAATAATCTGCAGAACACTCAAGTATTATGAAAAAGATACAAAGGCTACATTTAGGGTTACGAAATCCAAGCACATTTTTTTTCCCTTTCATCCACGTTTGAATAAATTGCTCAAAGTCAGGTTCATTCCATCACTTTCTTCTACCTCTCCACTCTCGTCAGTTTATATATATTCCAGATGGCAGACAGTTCTGGGTCGGTTCCCGGACGATTTTAGCAAGATCAAGTGTGTTGTGTCCTGAAAGCATCTCAACTCCAAGCATTTAGGGATTCCTTAACATTTGGAATCTAGGCCAGAAATGTCCCGAATGCAACCAACCACATCTAATGTTTGTGCTGCATTTTAATCTCGGGCCGATTACAAGTTCTGGTCCGTATCATGTCTGAGATATGGTCTCATCAAGGGTGAGTTGTGGCTGTGTTCTGGAGACCAGATTCGGATGAGTTCATCGGCGTCATTCCATAGCGCTATGCGGGCAGATGGCAGCGATAAGTGTGGGTCGGCGCATCGGCCATTTGCTATCTGTCTACTCTTTTCTCCTTTTTTTCTAGCATCTCTCCCCTATTCTATTGTCTTCTTGTCTCCCCCTCTGGCCCGTCTTCAGAGAGTGATTAAGCGTGTGATTCAGGGTTAAAGGCCAGTTCAGAAAGTCTTGTGCTCTCAATGGATGCAAGTGCCTCTGTGTCACCTTTCCTTATATTCAATCCTGTCTGTGAATGTATCCGGAAGCTTCCATTTAAAAAAAAAAAAAGCCATCGGTTCCCTTATGGAAAAAAGAGCAATAGATTAAAAATCTCATCACCATCCAGGCCAGGGCTCCAGACCAAGAAAAAAAAAGGATTGAAACAAAAACAAAAAACAAGACATTTTATTATCCACCATATCACCATGCCTGTTTTATGTGTGTGTGAAGACATAGAAGCTGTTCTGTTCTCAGAAAAGCCATTAGGAAAAGAGATTGATTTCTAAATTTATCCAAGGAGAGGCAAGGAAACAATTTTCATATTTGAATTTCAAAACAGTATTTTCCACTTCCTGTTCATTGTGCCTTTCCTCCCCCACCATGCTTCTCCAGTTGCTGACCACAAATGATTTTTTTCATCAGCACCAGAACATCCAGAACTGACTGTAACCGTAATATTATTTGTTTGTTTGTTTATTTATTTGTTAATATCTGCACTGAATGGGTCAAAGATGAGGTTTTGTTTTTGCATACGTTTTGGATAATCTTTTATTTTTGCAAATTAAGCAAATAATACATAAACATTATATGACACCAATTCTTTACTTCTGTCATTTCATAAAGGCGATTAGAGGAGGGGGGAAAGGAGGACGCATATAAGGTTCTATGGGAAAATTAGGTTCTTGTGCAAAATGGTCATTAGTATAACAATCTCCATTCCAATTAAAATTGAATGTTTTTTTTTTTTTAAAAAAGTGCTAAAAAACAAAACAAAACAAAAAAACACACCAAACTGTCTTAAGTAAGGTGTCAACCCACGACAAGCCACCAGAACCCCTTCAATGCTCGTAGGGAATGATTCAGAAAATAAAAGTACTGGTTGCTGTTTTTATTTATTATTGTTTTTATATTGTTTTATGTGATCAGAGACCAAGCAGGAAAGTAATACAAGCGTTAGCTTTAAAGCACTGAAAGAGCCTCAGACCCTCAGAGGAGGAACACACCGTGATCCCCTGGGTCACCAGAACAGATGAAGTCATTTGGAGAAGGGAAAGAGAGTGCACTTTACATGGATTCTGTCTAAAATGTGCAAACCAGATGTGCCTCCAAAGGAGGAGGCGTAGCCCGGGAGGGGGGGTGAGTCTGACAGAGAGAAAGACAGAGAGTGAAGAAAAAAAGATGTATGTAGAGGGAAGAAATATTTTACCTTATCGCTTCAGCAACTTAACGAACAAATCAACACGGCACATTTATTAACATCAACACATGATGAGCTGGTGTATCATCTGGGACAGTACTGAGAATTGAGCTATCAAATCAGCATTTAAAACTACACCTTTATATACACAACACATAAATAAAGAGACAACCTGGAGCGGAACTAATGAGAACTCCAAGGTCAAGGTTTATAAAGTAGGGTCAACAGCCAGCTTCCTTACCTGATAGGATTTATGGATTTAGGCCAGCTATAGGCATGTGGCCATTATTAAAATGGTAGGAGAACTATAAATATACAGGTAGATACTTGCTGTCAGAGAATTCAGTTTGTCTGCAAGAGGTCTAATTTCTATTCCTCAGCTTATCTGGAGCTGATCAGGTTCATCCCGGAGGGAGGGAGTGAATATGGATGAGGGATCACAGCTACTGGTTTCACCTTCAGTCACCTCACTGGATTATAAGCACGAGGTCAAATCTCTCTCTTTCCCACTACTTTTCTTTCTCTAGGTCCATGTCCTAACCCACATATATGGTGGAATACACACTGTAGAGGTTCAGTTAGCAGCTGTAAGTATGCTGAGTGTAGTTTTAGCCAAATGACATCTTTTCTTAGTCATTTACCAACACATCTGAGAGAAATGTCGATATTCCTGACAGTTCTGTGTCATTTTTACGGCCATAAAACCTGTACAAAGCCTAAATAAAAGACTACAGCTACAGTATGCGCTAGCCTCAGTTCTTAGCTAGTTACTGTGTTCTCAGTGTCCATATTTGTCAGTTGCCTAGCAATAGTATTCTCACGATCCATTAAAAGACGTGTTAGCAGCTATAAATATGCTAAGTGTAATTCTAGCCTAATGAAGGCTTTTCTTACTGATTTTCCAACACATCTGAGAGAAATGTTGATATTCCTGACAGTTCTGTCTCATTTTTACTGCCATAATGTCTTTAAAAGGTCTAAATGAAAGACTACAGCTACAGCATGCGCTAGCCTCAGTTCTTAACTAGCTACCGTGTTATTCTGTTGTTGTTTTTTTAAATGTCTGAATGCAGAATTACTTTGAAAACTAGTTTAAAAAAAAAAAAAAAACTTATTCTGAGCGTTTATACTTCTCACCAATCTGTAAAAGAGTGCCTCCAAATTTTTCCTAAGCTTTTTTTTGTGCAAGAAAATGCATTTGACAAACACTTTACCCAGGACAGAGCACATTTCAAGTATACAGCTGTTTCAGGAGCTGAAAGGGACATCGGCTAAATGGAAAGAAGTGGATTTTAGGAAATGTAGTACTCAGGAGTAATAACTGGTTACAGAGCAGTCCAACCAGTTATGAATACGTATGCTGAATGCTAAAATGTGCCCACTTCAAAAATAATAATGGCAGTTGAAGATATTTACTGGTGTGCCACTTCAGGCAAAAACAGAACCAAGTCCTAACTAGGTGCAGCATTTCTCCTGGAGCACGCGATCAAACGAGAGCAAAGTTAAACACTATAAAATCAGTTCCCATGCGTGGCTAATTGTAGCCGAGAGGTACCTTCTAAACTCTGCAGACATATGTACAATGTGAAATCGCTGCTTGTTAAACTGGAGCAGGACTACATTATGTTTTGCACTACAAAAGGTTAAAATTTCACAGATGCAAATAAAGTCATGAGGACAAATAAACAAAACACAAGACATGGAGGTGTGTGTATGTGCAACAGGTCAACCCCAAAATCCCTCTCCCCAGGCTCTCTTGGCCTCAACGCTAGCAATTATCCAGCTAATTCACACCACTTGTAACTGGGGCTCATGCGCACATATTCACATACACGATATTAACATTTCTGACACACTACATCAATTATAATTGTTCACACACACACACACACACACATACACACAGAGATATAACCATGTTCTCGAGGGAAGCTGCTACTGTTGAGGTGTTCATTTCCAGACCACCAACCTTCCAAACGTATAGGACATGATGTACGGGACCGTTCTGTGCTCACCAGGAGGCCAGCGTTCACACTACTTCAAAGCCCTGCTCACGAACACGCTCGGGAGCGAGCAGAAGGCCGCAGAGGTGGTCTAATTAGATGTGACGTTTAATAAAGCGACTCCAATCGGCTTGGCGTTAAAACTCGGAGCCAAGGGTCTGATACCATCTGCGCTTCAAGGCTTCACGAAGACAACAGGCTGTCTAACCTCTTATCTCCGTCGCTGCTGAAAAACAATGCTATAGTCCAAACAGGAAAGTAATGCCTTTGACTTTGGGATTTCTGCCCCATCAACTTGGAATTTCTACTCTGAAACTTGGGAAAGCGTCCTCAACCCCAAGTTCAGCACATGGTATCAGATCAACATGGCTGCTCACACATTCAACAGTAAATACAGTACCACTTTGTTCTTTTTAAATAAGATTATAAGACAATGGGGGCCCGGTGGCTTTGTGGTTAGCACGTTTGCCTCGTACCCCTTCGGTTTGGGTTTTGAATCCTGTTTCTGCCCTGTGTGCACAAAGTTTGAATGCTCTCCCCGTGCTTCAGGGGTTTCCTTCAGGTACTCCAGTTTCCTCCCACAGTCCAAAGACATGCATTGTAGGCTGATTGGAATTTCCAAATGGTCTGTGATGTGTGAGATTGTGTCTTACAATGGACTGGCACCCTGTCCAGGGTGTCCCTGGCCTTGTGCCCCGAGCTCCCTGGGATAGGCTCCAGGCTCCCCCACAACCCTGCAGAGGATAAGCAAGATGGATGGATAGATAGATGGATGGATGGATTGAAGATTGTACCACAGAGCTGTTGAGTTTTTGACGGTTTATATTAAATGCACTCATTCCAAATCACTTCTATGAGACGTTTATTTCTCATTTATAGAAAGAGTCTCCAGTATCATCCCCTTTGTAACACACAGAGGTAAAACTGTTCGTTCAAGGTTTCTGGCACGGTAAAGTCCACAGGATAGAAGACGTTCTGGTTTCTTCTTAACACACTATATTTTCTGTCTCATTAGCTTTATGAGAGGTCTGGGAGGGAACGCGATAAGTGATAACAGGAACATGGACATTCCACAACATTAAATGGAACTGTAAATGGATATGTACATGTATGGATGTGTGATGTTTAATTCTTTATTAAATAAAACACTGGTAATGTTGGAAAACTGACATGGCCTAAAAGGAATAAACACACTTCGGAATGTTATGGGAAAATGATCACGTTCGGGTAAACGGTTTCTCCGTCATGGATTCTTTTCCAGCACATTTCGAAGTGTTTTATTCCTAAAATAATACACGCTTAAAAATATATATATATTTTATTCCGCCGCAGTATTTGCGATGCCTACGATAGCAGCGTTCTTGAGAAACTGTCTGGGTTGTTGTTTTGGTCAAATTTGTCATAAATTTCATAACAATACTGTTACAGGATTTCCCCACATTTATAAGGTAAAACTTGGGGGAGGAGCTTAACCCTACCCCATATGTCGTAACCAAAATGCAAAGAAAAAAAAAAATTCCAACGTGACGAAAAAATATATACTTGTTTGGCCATTAATTTGCCTGAAGGTCCCCAAGAGTGCACAGTATTGTAAAAAGTGACAAAAAGAGTTACAATTAATCTCCTAGGTGACACAGGACTGTTTAGAGATCAGTTTTAAAAACATACAGTTCAGTTCTAGTCACGACCAGTTTCGCCTGGTCTTAATGCTAACCAAACCTTCCATCTGAAAAGAAATAAATCTAGACGGTTATAAGTCATCTCCACATGTCACATGCAGAACAAACTATTTTCATTTCTATTTAAAAAAAATAAAAAGTTTCTATAGACACGAAGAATATGTACGTCCCCCTCGCTACATGCAGCTTTCTGGCAGTCTCTATTGGCACCATATGGGAGAAGCATTAGCATCGACACAAATCACACAACGCTCCACTGCACCACTCTCTGACCTTGGATGCTCCTCAGATCGGGGATTTAACCACACTGAGGGTAAAGTAAGAGCCCTCTGGTGCCCCACTGGGGTTCCGCCCCTCACTCTAATTCCATTTTCTAAACATATTAGTGACAGAGTGGTTGGCTTTTCTATTCATTACGGTTCCTGTGTGCAACTTGGACTTCACACAGGAGAGGGAAAAAACTCTGCCAAGACAAAGTGAGCTGGCTTGCAGCACTTTTTCTGCCAGAGTTGTGCTCTTAAACGCTCTTATGGGATGGGATATCTGCTAAAACGATGTTATTAAAACAAGCCGCACTTTTTCACTCAGAGTCCGTGCAGAGCATTTTAAGCTTCCTGATCTGGGCTTGGTTTCCCCAGAAGCACTGTTAAATGGTCGAGCAAGACTGACCGTGAATACACTCTCTCTAGCAGTTGAGATGATTTGAACTTTACAGTGCTTTTGGGAAACTTTTGGGAATCTCTTTAGTTGTTTTTTTTTTTTTTTTCTCCTTTTTCCGAGCAATGCAATTCTAATAAATGTTTCAAAACACCCAATATATCCTATGTTCATCTCAATGATCAGTAATGTAAACAGTGTTCACACGAATACATAAAACTCGGTCATCGTTGGTGATTCTTCTAGTAGGTGTGAGAGTAAATAAGAAATGAAGGTCATGTGACTGCAAATAAATTTTTTTTTTTTTTTTTTTTGGAAAAAGTCAAATTGAATGCATTAGCACACTCAAGCAGAAAATAACCCGAATATAAATCAATGCAAACAGGAAATACCAAAAATCCTACTGGAATTTCAGTTTATCTTGCAGGATCTTATTTGATTCTTAGAATCTTATTGGACATTGTGATTTCAGTTTGTTTATCTGCTACACACACACACACACACACACACACACACACAAGATTTTGCTCATAATGATTTACGAGGACGTCCACGAGTGCATTCGCTGTTCGCTTTTCTTTGTAATAATCTCTTGTGAACAATAAACTCTGATTATTAGCATGTTAGCATCACTAGCCAAAAGATAGGCCATTCAGCTGCTTGAAAGCCACGATACAACTCTATAAACATGCACAATTCTACAACGTGATTTATGAGAATATTCACAATTGCATTATTTGTTGTTGATTTTTTTTCTTTGTAATGAAAAAAAAAAACAAGCAAACCCACATCTATTGATTCTTTATGTAAAGCCAGGCAGTCACCCAATTCAATGTTGTATACAGATAGAATTTACAGAACTGCCCAGGAGCAACATTGCTATTGCTGCATCCAGCTCCATCCCCTTCACTAGTAATAAATTAATCAATCTTGGAAAAGCACAGTCGGTGTTTATTCTGGTTTTTTACTGTTTTTCGTGTTAAGTTTTGTTAAGCTGTTAAGTATAGAGTGATTATTTTCTTAACCTTCCGAACTGTGTAAACCTTTATTTTTTGATCATTTCTACATATTTTTTTTACGTTACTGCACTAGTAAACAAAAATCAAAATGGGAGTCGCCATCTTGAGAAATTTGGAGCCAGAGCACGCATGGTAGATATGTCTGGTATGAGGGCGGCAAACGTGCTAACCAATAAGCCACCATGCCATTTGTATTCGTATTCAGGTCTGTATGGGAATTCAATGTGATTTTTTTTGACGGTGTCTTGCAATTTGAACAAACTCACCTCAGTGTAGGCAAAATAACATCCTATATATGGCAGAAATGTTGAGAGAAGTTTAGTGCTATGCCATTTCGAACACAAGTAATTACATAGGTAGATTTTGCTGGCTCGCTCTTATTGGTTTTCCGATCAACATCCAGAATAGCACTACCCTCTCTGCTGCCAAGAAGAGGAATCCTATAGGAATAGATCCAAAATGTGAGAGAAATTCTAGTTAGAAACCTATACTTTAATTCTTATTGGAATCCTTTAGGATTTTTTGACCAGTGTACTTCAAATGATTTTATTTTTCATTAGTTTCATGGTAGAAAAGGTTTTTAATGTTTTGTTTTGTTTTTTTTGTTCCAGGGTTGATCCATCCGAAATGGGTCATTTTGACACAAACAAACAGTCCAAAAAGGTTTAAGTAAAAGTTGTGCGCTTTGGGCAAACATTAGTCCTCATTTATCATCCTCGGTCTTGCCAGTAGAACTTAGCATAAACAAGAATGAAATGTTTTCCTTGTATAATGCTGCGTTCCATTGTACACTGAATTTGGGAATTGACCAGCTCGGACTCAGGAACGTGAGGTGGCATGGTCAAAAGTGGAACAAGCGCAAAACTGTGTGACATACAAGTTTCCTAGAGTGACGTGAGCGACATTTAACGACGTGATTTTCTTAATCTATACAACCATGTTGTTCCGTCACAAAGGAAAACATATAATCATTGATGTGGTGAAGTTTTCTGTAAAGAGTTTATTCACTAGTCTCCAGTGTCGGTCAATAGGTTTTCCAACAATTTAGGGTCCGGGTTGCAAGTACAATAAAACGCAACATCAATGCTATTATATGTAGTTTAAAAGCATACGTTATTGACAAATAACCAGTTTGACAAATTACGTACATCAGCTGAAGGTTAATTTCATGAGTAAGCCTGTAAAAAGAAGGGTCTGTCGTATACACTGTTTATCTTGACTCAAAGCTCTGTAATTATTAATACAGATCCTTTAACGGATTGTCATCAAATTCCATATAATATAAAAATTTTATTTTCAATAAAACCTCCATGTTTAATCACCCCCCCACGCCCACGCCCAAGTAGAAACACTGAAGCACAAGTAGAGAGGAAATATCCCACACACAAGTACAATGAAAAGCAGCATAACTTTACATTAGAGGGAATGGTTTTGGCTTTCCTGCTCAAAAGGATTCAGTGAAGGTCAAATGTGAGTCATATCTGTGAGGTTAGGAAGGTTCTGATGAATAAGAAAAGCACAGGGGGAAAAAAAGAAAAGAAAAAAAAAAGAACGGGGGAAAAAAAAAAAAAAAAAAGCAGGGCTGGTTGAAATGAATAGGAAGTGTAATCAGCAGCCATTAAAGCCATTCATTCATGAGTCTGCTCTCCGAATTAGAGCCCTGGGATTTCAGTCTGACTTTCTTTCGCTGGCTCGGATAGCTCGTTTTTTTTTTTTTTTTTTTGGTTCAAATACCCAGTATAAAATATAACAGAAGTTTTCAGAGTCGATGACTCATTCATTAAGTGCCTTATACAAGAGAGCGAATGGAAATGGAATGATGTATGCATTATTAACAGTTAAGGTGCAGTTGTTGCACACTTTTGCAATGTGTGATGGGAAAAGCAACATGAAAAAAAAAAAAAAAAAAATTGAACAGAAACCAAATCATGACTGATGCCCTCTCGACACTCGGTCAGGACCCCCATGCAAAAAACAAAAAAAATCCCTTCCATATGCAGACCTCTGGCTCCTGCTTGACCTTATTAACCCATAGCACATCCTTTATCCGAATCCTAGTAATGATGCTTGGCATGGACAGGGAACCGTGAGTGACAGCTCTGCATACGCTTCCCAGCGTCTGCCGATCTGTTTATATGTGTAGTTTGATGAGGTTGACAGAGAGACACAGTGTTTGTGTGGGTTTCTTAGCAAGAATTTAAAGTGCAATGAAGGGAAATACGTCTGTAATGGATTGCATTTACATGTATTATTTGGCAGATTTTTCGTTCTTTTTTTTTTTTTTTTTAAAGCGAGAAAATGTCTTCATTAAGACCTGGCCCGCTTTTGAGAGAAAGGGGTAAAAAGTCACATCGGCACCAAATATGAACATAAATGAGAAATAAATGAGAATGAATAAATGAGAACAATGCCAAGGAGTTGCTGTGTAGCATTTCACGCAGAAAATAGAGCGAAAAAGCCAGATGTCAGATTTGCTTTGCTTTGCTTCCCAGAGTATCCATAGAGAAGACAAAAACGTGGGTCTCAAAAAAGACCACACACACGTCCTTGCTTGCAAAAGTCATAGTTATAATTCGTATTAACTACATTTATGGGGGGAAAAGTGGGCGTGGAGAGCGGGTGTTGTCGCTATCTATTACAGTGTTAAGCTCCTGACTGATATACATACTGTAAGGCATGGTTTAAATGGGATTGATCCAGATTTATGGGTGATGAAGATCTTGTTTTATAGCAAATAACTGGGATTAAGTTGGATTTCTACAAACATCACTTACAAGGCATAGTGCAAGTGCAGACAGTGTGTACAGTTCAGCATCCAACATTGTAGATAGTAGCCTATAGTATAAGTTAAGTGTGATAGTCTTTTGACTTTATTCTGTATGAGGACGTGTCGTTATTAAAACGTCGTTCCGCCCCACTACAATCTCTGATCACGAGCCGCTGCTGGTTCCTGCTCAAGGATCCACCTACGTCTCTCCGATCTCACGATCGTCACTCGTACAGAACCCCTGACTAAGTGCTAGAAAGTAAGTGCGTCTGTGCGTGAGCGTGTGTTTGTGCTTTTGTTTGGCACAGGAGTAAAATCACGTAACAGATGGTCATTAAGGATTATTCTGAAGTCTGTCACTGTGGAGCAAAGCGCTCACGCTTTATACGCAGTACAACTTAGTAAAAAAAAAACTAAATTACATGTTACTCAGGCATGCATAAGTTATAATCATGATCATTTTGATCAGTATTTACGATCCAAAAGAGCACATTCTCAATTCTGATTGGTCAGAACTTGTTACTATTACGCTTAACAATACTGAGCCTCATTTGTCAAGTTGGATACATTCGTATATCGTTTACAGAAGCATTTAGACAATCAATGTGGCATTTACAAAAAAAAAAAAAAAAAAAAAAAACAACAACAAAAAAAAACATTTGCTCATGAGTTGGTGAATTTATTTATTTTTTTTTTTACTTCAAATGATGTAATTTTCCAGAGTTTTCCATACATTTATTTCACACACAAAATGTGAATAAACATTTTCTTAAATTAGCGTGTGTCTACGGTTGCTGACGCGCTGCGGTGGCTGAGCTGCATTACTGGAAGATTTGGCACATGCCAAACGTAGGACGTGCTCTCACTATTCAGTCGCCATTTTATTGGGTGAATTTGCCTTTTATGGAATTTTGTGGGAGTCACTAAAAGTAAAAGTCGTACGTACATAGTAATATAAACCTGAATGGCATTTATCAACATACGAACATGAGTACAAAGAAGATGATCAGTGTTACCGAAACCTTTTTAAACCGGGAGCGTTCGATTCATCCTACGAAACTAAAACCGACTTCATTTACTACTTTATTAAATTAAGAGAGCTCATCATTTTGTTAGTTACTGACGATGCCACATTTCCGTGCATGATGCGTGTAGTCACACTGCTCTCTGCTGCTCATGGGATGTAAAATGATGACACGCTCACAGCGAGATCTGCAGCGTCATGGAGACGCCAAATATTTTGGACAAACCGTGACATCTCAAGCAAAGCGGAAATTTGCAGACGAGGCTGAATTAGTTTTATTTTCACCCACAAAGTGTTCAAGTTGTCCGGGAACGTGTGTGTGTGTGTGTGTGTGTGTTCGAACACTTCTGTACAGAAGTGTTTTCCACTCTACATTCTCAAGTCTCTCATCATTAATCACACTAGACAGCAGATCGCCCGCAGGCCAAAGCGTGCATTAGCTCCCCATAGCTAACTCAATAAGCTACGGCACAACTCTGAGTGTTTCTCACGATGTGTGCCAACCACCAAAACAGAACCCGGATCAAAACCTTAAAATCGGGCTGCGTTAGTCATGCTGGCACTTAAGAATCACCAAACTACCAAATTATTTATCTCAGACTTCCTATAACACACTAACTCGGGGTCTGATAATCCATGGGTTCCAGTGAAGACTGCACAATGATGTTAGAGATTTGAACACATGATAAAAATAAAAACACACCATTTGTCATTGCGCAAAATGAACCCAAGCAGCCATTTTGGTGCCCCCCCCCCGGCGCTATGCTGCTAAATTAGCTAACAAGTAGCAGAAGCTTCTAGTGTCCTGCTAATCATCACACAAAGCCCCTGTCTAAATCATCGCTCACCTGAAAAGACTGTGTTTACCTCAGTAATTCAGTTTGTACATAAACAGCTTCATTATATACCGTAGGCATGATGATAGCTTAGCTAGAAGCTAAGCTTTTGTTACTTGTTAGAAAAATTAGCCTTGTAGCTTCGGCGCAAAACTGAAGGAGTAAACGTTGGACACTGGCTGATAATGTGTGGAAAAAAAATGTGTACGCTTGTTCACTCTGTTGACTGGAGTGTCACGCTTTTCAGACACTCTCAATACATGTGGTGAACAGATTCACACACACACACACACACGCACACACGTATTTGCCTCATCTTTCTCTGTCTCAAGATGAAGTGTGATCATAAAGCACCTGCTCTATATTTGTTCTCACACGCATACAAACACACATACACATTCACACAATGCAATAATCCATATGTGGTGAGAGCGGAGACAGATGGAGTTATAAAGAGTTCTAGAGAGTGTCTTTTGTACATTATGCCTAAAACCCGCTCATGAATATCTTATGTAAATCCATCTTTAACCTTATCTCTAACTTTGAGAACACCACCAGCTACATGTTCGATAACACACACACACACGAGGTGCTCCATGTTGCCTGGATACAATTATTTAATTGGTTTAATTATAGATAGGACACGAGGAGACGCAGCAGTCAGACAGCAGGACGCCGGCACTGCTCTCACCCAGAAACTAAAAGTGTTGGAGATGAGGGAACGGCTTTAAAGAGACTGATGAGTCTCCAGAAGCGGCGCCGCTTCTCTGGAAGTGCCTCGTCCTAACAGCTCGTCCCTCACACTTCCCACACACTTCCCATTTTCAAAACTCATTCGTCTTCCCAAGCTTATAATCTACCCAACTCGTAGCTTTATTATTATTTTTCCCTCCAAAACTACACTAGGGTGCTATTGTAGGTCTATTCATGTTTGTATAGACAGTATGTCCGTTATGTGTGAAGGTTTTTTTTTTTTTACTTATTGTCAGTCATTTACTTCAGCCCTATTCGGACAGGATTAGTAATGTAATAATTACTGATGTATCTCTGTATTATGAATTTCATTATGTCAGGAAGATTATGCTTTCTTTTAAGTACTATAAATGGACTAGTAGAAACAATACCAGGTAATAAATATACATCCCATCCAAACTGACGTGTTGGTAAAGGTCCGTAATATCCTGTTGGGGGGGTGGGGGGTGGGGGGTGAGTGGGACTCACAGCAAAACCAAACTAAGTTTTGCGCAATAAAATATATCATTCTCTCCAGGATTGTGCGATTTTGTGATCGCAGAAATTAGCGCAAAGATCAAAGAAACATTTTTCAAAATTACCGCAGATTTCAGCCGAGACGCGTCATGTGACATCACAACGCAAATACAGCCAAAGCCTCGAACGCGAATACAGTTAAAAAAGGTCTCGTTTACCAGCAAACATCACTGCGAAAGTTTTGTGCAAAAAAACATATCCAACAACAACAAAAAACTCTACAAGCTGCATCCCAATTTTTTTAAAAGCCGCATCAAAATGGCCGCGACAATCACAAAAAAAAACCTGTATGGACTGAAATATAGGCGAAAGTTGAAAGAACGATTGTTCTACGGGCTTTAGCTATTCAAAGCTACGTGGTATGGTCATGTGAACTACTAATTATCAAACTTGTGATTATACACGTGATTATAATAAAGCCAAAACAATTATTTTTCATTAAAAAAAAAAAAACATATGAAGTGTATGTAGTACCATATGGAAATGTTTGATCTTGTACATGGTGAAGACACGCCCGTCTCTACCAAGTCAAAAGCGAAAAGTATAAGTGCTGTGATCATCAATACGACGCTGAGTATTTTTATTAAAGCATCAGTCAACGTGGTTTCAAAAAAATCCTTGTGGTACTAAATATGTAAAGATCTCAACTAAGAAATTGGGAAATATTTGAATTTCACAATAGAAGCTATAGGTTAGATAATAAAAGGGAACTAATATTAAAAACAACAACAACAACAACAACAACAACAACAAGAAGTTGACCTGGGCAAATTGGACACCTTTTTCCTTAAACCTCATTGGCTCTTAAATTTTGTGATGTAATAACACTTTGCTGTAAAACTATAACAGATACCTTAATGAGATTTCCAGCTCCAGCAAAACCACTGCAGTGACAATTTCCACATCTAAAATGAATTCCCGCCAAAAGCTTTTAATCATAAATAATGTTTTATGTAGTTTAGGGTGACTTTAATTACGCGATCAAAGCCAAAGAAACCATATACCACTCTTAGAACCCACAGCCTGAAATAAAGTGTCATTCCCATGCAGGAGACGTCATACCCAGAGAAAAATTCTTCACAAACCCACAGACCCGAGTACCCAGAAAAAAAATAATTCACATTATTAGGCAAACAAACAGAACTCGGCCCTGATTGGACGCAGATGCTGCGAAAGCGTTAGCTTTAATCAGCTTCATAAAACTGCTTGAGAACTATAAAACCACTCTGAGATGAAGTCATCACCACTCCTACATGACATGACATCACTTTTTAAACAACATCCCCTTCGTCACCCCCCCTTTTAACCCACACTTCATTTCAGAATAAAAGTTCAGGTAAACATACGCGTCCCGAGTCAGCACGTGAAGCGTGCTCATGAGCGTGCTCGTCAGAAGTAACCCGCCTGATTAGCTAGCCCTCCTAAAACCATTATCTTCTAATTCGAGGAAGGAGACACTGGTTAACGTAATGTGGAAAAGGCGCTAAGAGGATAAAAGATTCATCCACATGAAAGCGGATGGGCGTGAACAAACAAACAAAAAGTGACACAAACAAACAAACGCACGCAAATCTGAACTTTGTTACAATCAAATGAGGAACAAAGCGAGCACGCGCACACACAAAAAACGGCTTGATGAGCGCAAAGAGGCTTTTGATCTTCACCATGAGATGAGTATACGTTACTCTTTCAGTACACACACACACCCTCAATTAGGGGGTGTGTGTGTGTGTGTGTGTGATGAGCACGGTTTAAAACAGGGACTGAGTCAGAGGCTGTTAACTACTAGAGGTGGAGGAAATGAGCCGGAGGGAGATGTGCCCACTCAAGCCAAAGGAAAAAACAGAAATAGTCCCTTTAATCTGAACTATCTGATACCACGGTTTAAAATAAATAAATACATACATACATACATAAATAAACAAACAAACAAGGTAATTTGAACAGTTTGGGAGTCTTAAAGGCACACAGGAGGCTTAAACTAATTGCAAAACTATAAAGTGTAAAGTTTCCCACATGGCTACATGGAATTGTTATAAAATAGATTCATATTTTTGATATCATATCATATATATACACAGTATATTATGTCTACTTGGAATAAGGGTTGAGATTTCTTAGCATAGAATCACCAAATACACAAAATGTGTTTATCAAGCATCCATGCTAATATCATCCTGCTGGAAAAAAAACTAAAAGAAAGCATCACTGAAATTCTAATGGTTTCCACTACATATACAGTGTAGTGTACTGATTTCCTCTAAACTCGATTGTTTCAGAAATTAAAACAACGTCTAAGGCAAAGGGTTTTAAAATGAAAATGGTATTTATTGAAGCAAAATCCAATCCAATATCCAATACCAACTGGGCCTGTGTGAAAATGTGTTTGCCCCTTTAATTACTAATTCACCAAATCTATGAGACTGCATTCATAATGGGGTTCAGCTGGACTAGACACAATCAGGCCTGATTACTGCAAACCCTGTTCAATCACATCAACACTTAAATAGAACTTTTTCAACAGCAGGAAGTCGGTTAAAAGGTCTTACTGAGTAACACACTACGCCAAAGCTGAAAGAAATTCCAGAAATGATGATGAAGTACGTGATTGAAATACATCAGTCTGGGAAGGGTTACGAAGATATTTCAAAGGCTGACCATTCAAAATTCCTCAAAGAGCAAAGTGACGACTCACCCAGGAAGTCCCAAAAGATCCAAGGACAACATCGAAGGACCTACAGGCTTCTCTTGCGTTAATAAAAGTCACCGTTCATGACTCCACTATCAGAAAGACACTGGGCAAAAATAGCCTCCATGGAAGAGTGGTGAGGTGAAAACCACTGCTAACCCAGAAGAACATTAACGCTCCTCTGAATTTTGCTAAAACACACCTTGATGATCCTCAAACCTTTTGGGAGAATGTTCTGTGGACTGATGAGTCGAAAGTGGAACTGTTTGGAAGACAGGGGTCCCGTTACATCTGGTGTAAACCAAACACAGAAATTCCACAAAAAGAACATCAGACCTACAGTCAAGCATGGTGGAGGAAGTGTGATGGTGTGGGGATGCTTTGCTGCTTCAGGGCCTGGGCAACTTGCAGTAATTGAGGGAAACATGAATTCTGTTCTCTACAAGAAAATCCTAAAGGAGAATGTCCGGTCTTCAGTCCGTAAGTTGAAACTCAAGCGCAACTGGATTATGCAGCAAGACAATGATCCAAAGCACAGGAGTAAGTCCACCTCTGAATGACTCAAAAAAAGCTAAATTAAACTTTTGGAGTGGCCGATTAAGCCGATTTGGGATGCTGTGGCAGGACCTTAAACAGGCAATTCATGCTCCAAAAGCCCTCCAGTGTGGCTGAAATAAAGCAATTCTGCAAACAAGAGTGGGCCAGAATTACACCACAGCGCTGTGAAAGACTGATTTCCAGTAATCGGAAGCGTTTGGTTGCGGTTATTGCTGCTAAAGGTGGCACAACCAGATTTTAAGTTTAAGGGGAAATTATTATTATTTTATTTATTTATTTATTTATTGATTGATTGATTGATTGATTGATTTATTTATTTTACAGGTAATAGGTGTTGGATAACTTTTTTATTGAAGCAAAAAAAAAAAAGAACTTGTATTGTGTGTTCCAAGTTGTATTTCGTTTGAAGATCTAAAACTATGTAGTACAAGATGTACACAAAAACAGAAGAAATCAGGATTGGGGCAAATACTTTTTCACAGCACTGTACCATTACAAACCATCAGCTAACCAATAAAACCATTTCCATCACTGGTGCTTAAAATGGTAACCACTAGACATAACACACCACCAATAAAAGGCAACAAATTCCCAGTAGAGACCCACAGGGACCATTACATTTTCCATTAAGTCCATTATAGTTCTCATTATAATCATTAAAAACATTACAAATTCTATGAGGGATTCTATTGTTTGTTTGTGTCTCCAAGCAGGGCATGAAGATATTTAACGACATTCTAATGATTTCTTTTTTTAATTCATCATTTTTATTTCAGTCTACAGTTTGGTTCTTTCAAAGTGACCTCATCAGTCAATATCATGGAAACTAAAAAATAAATAAATAAATAAATAAATAAAAACACAATATTCTCATGATCTTCAGGAAGTTTGGATGATGCCACTTCCTGTTTCATAGGGGTGTGTGTGTGTGTGTTCAGGTTACAGGGTTGAACTAACCTGGACATCTTTCATAATCTATAATGGATGTCTCATGGAAAAGTATGACTCGAAAATAATTATACTTGAAGTGTTTTAATGAGGACATTAAAAAGTATCATAGTTTGAAACATAAAAATCAGAAACATCAACATAGGTTGATGGGAAGGATTATTTAGCGGTGTTTAAAACGTATTGTACTTTTACTTTACATGCATACATGTAAATGTAATGGCACGCCAATAAAAAAAATTATAATGACGTTTTCAGTACTGACATTAGAAGAGAATAGGAACACACTCAAACTATATAGACTCCGCCTCTGCCTGCCTGCCTGCCTGCCTCTCTCTCTCTCTCAGATCTGAGAAGTCATCAGCAACTCCATCATGACCTGGGATGATATTACAGATCCGTCTCACACCCCACGTTGAACGATCCCTCGAGTTCAACATCATCAAGTGCAACTTTCATCTCATTTTTGCATTCTTTCAGACTACAAGGCTATCGTATTTAAAGATAAACGACTTCTTGCCCTTTTTAACGATGGCCCTAGTTTCTTATTTCACAGCCACTCGATCAAGCCGGCGAGCCAGGTTTGCTGCAGGTACTGCATCTTTACTTTTGCTCGCCCGATAGCATTTTAAATCCAGCACGTGCAAATCACTAATTAAGTTTCCATCCGAGACCATTAATCAAACGCGCTGCATGGCCGCTGCATGCTTGTGAGAGCGTGCGTTTGTTAAAAAGCAACAGTGCGAGGCTGGATGTGTAACATGAGAGCGCAGAGAGATCGGAATGAAAACATTTTATTGGCCTGCACGTCCTTGTGAAAACAGCGACTCGGGACGACACGCCAAAAAAGCAAGCTGGGACGCATGAGGCGGAGGAGAATGTGGGGAAATCTTCCTGAACCTTGAGAAGTTTTAACAATCTTGATCAATGGCAAAGTGTTACACGGTGTTATGTAATATTCTGGCTTTGTGTACTTTATGTGACAATTTAGTGAAAGAGCTTAAACTATGTCAAATCTCAGGGTCTATTATCTAGATGTCTCCATGGAATAAGTATGACTGTGTGGTTGTGGGTATGTTTTTATACACACATTAGTGGAGACCAAACAGAAGGTCCTCACAAGGACCATTGTGTGTGGGCATGCTATATATATATATATATATATATATATATATATATATATATATATATATATATATATAGTGGAGACCAAACGGATGGTCCTCACAAGGACCTGTGTGTGCGGTAGTGGGGTGGGGGGGCAGGCATGTTTTTATATATTAGTGGAGACCAAATGGATGGTCTTCACAAGGACCAGTGTGTGTATGTGTGTGGGGGGGGAGGGGGGCATGTTTTTATATATTAGTGGAGACCAAATAGAAGGTCCAATGGAAGGTTCTCACAAGAACCAGTGTGTGTGTGTGGGCATGTTTTTATATATTAATGGGGACTAAGCGGAAGGTCCTCACAAGAACAAAGTTATGAATATCTGATGGTTTTGATGCCTCAATGCAGAAAATTGTTTTTTTCTTTTTATAAAAACTCAAAAATTTTCCTTTTGGTTACAGAACATTAAATGGAAGGTCCTCACAAGGACCAGTGCAGGTGTGTGTGTGTAAAGCACTGAAGAGAATGAGACTGAGACTATGTCTGCCAGTAAGACTAAGAGAGTATGTCTGTGTCTTTGTCCCTCTGGACTCCGTAGATGTGTGTTTGCTTTCTGACCTCTCATTCGTTGCCAAGGCACTGAAAGTGTGTGAATAGAGGCATCACCGTGGAAACAGGCTCAGGGACGAAACTTTTGTAAATGTCACTGCTGATTTTTTTTCTTCTTGGCCAGCTGTGCTGTAGCTCTAACATTTACAGACTTACTGACTGTAATCATGGTTTCTTCTTTAAGGTTTCAGCACACAAAAAGAGCAACGTCACAGCGCCACCTGGTGATCGTTAATGTCCTGAAGCCGGTCCAAAGTGTGGCATTATTTTGGGTTAATCTTAATCGTAGCTAATCTTTATCTTGTGAGATCAAACGCAAAAGGAAAAGCAGTGCCCTTTAGAAAACATTCAGCTGGGGAAATCTCTTTAGATGGTTCTTGATCGGCGAGTTCACAGCTGTTGTGCTGTAACGTGACCCTCAGGTGCTCTGTAACACCACCCCTGGAGGAATTGGACGTGTGTGTGTGTGTGTACACTTGCTCTGTGATCACAGGAAGCTGGACCGAATTCAGCTCTCCTATTAAGAGCTATTTCCTGCCCCCTGCTATCAGAGGCTGCTCCTTGAGCCGTGACATGCTAAACATTCCACCCCACACACACACACACACACACACACACACACACACACACACACACACACACACACACTGAAAGAGGCTCATCTTCTCCTGTCTGGGATGCCCATTTTACAGCATTCACAGCCAAACTGTGACACAAAAATTGTAGACTGAAGACTGATAACATCTCTCTCACACACACACCCCCACACACACATACTATTCTGGCCATCAGCACTGAGCTAATTCATTCTGATAGACTTAAAGATGCTGTTTGTTATAATAAATCAAAAAAATGCAGAGTAACCTGCCTAGTTTAATCGTTTTAAGTTTTAAGCTTCCGTTTTCATTTATTTCTGGCCTGGACACTAGCTCCACCCTCTCCTGGAGCCGACCTGCTTAGCTCTGACTGACCCTCGCATATGATATGATTTAGAGCAGTTTTAATGATACAGTGTGACCATGTTCTGTGAGCAGTTAAACTTTACTTGAAATTTTTTTTGGCACAGACGTCACGCCTCCATCACCGAGACAGACTGGCACAGAGGCCACGCCTCAGTCACTGAGATTGACAGACAGGCCACGCCTCCTTCCCTGAGATTGAAAGGCACAGAGGCCACGCCTCCGTCACTGAGGTTGACAGGATGAGGCCACGCTTCCGTCACAGATGTTGACAGGCAGAGGCCACGCCTCCATCACCGAGGTTGACAGGCACAGAGGAACTGCAAGTGCGAAGCAGTGACAGTTTTGCTGGGTAACTTGCTCAAATTTCTGCAGGGGCCTCATAACACGTCTGTTATTGTAGCGCTTGATGTCTGGCCACGAACAGGTGGCATTCAGAGAGAGAGAGAGAGAGAGGGAGAGAGAGAGACAGAGAATATAATCAAAGACTGTTTTGAAGTGCTTCAGCCATTTTGATCCCTTTTCACAGACAAGCTGTTGTTTAAGTTCCATCCGTGTGTCTCCAGGCAGCATGTACTGTACATGCATCAGCTCTTCTCAACCGACTCTGCATGATTACCAAGCACTTTTCATTCATTTCCACGTAAAACATCTGATGCTTAAATGTGTTCATGTGTATAGACTTAAGCTTCGCGGGCTATCTGCAGATTCTTAGCTACTGAAGATGTTTAGAGACAGCGTAATCGTTTTTAAAAGTTTTCACAAAGAAGTAGCTTAGACCTTGACACGATGCTTGTTTTTGTTTCGTAGGTTTTTTTTTGTTTGTTTTGGGGGCTGCAAACAATCCCATAATGCAACGGGACTGGTGCGGACGAGGTCAGAAAAAAAAACATGGCGGAACACAGTGCGTCAGCTCTTTTCACGTATTAAACCTCGGTTAAACAGGACTTTAACAATACCGGAGTAAATTGTTCACTTGTTGAAGTTTTAAACGATAAAACCGTCGTCGCAGTGCTTGAAATCTTTTTCTGCCTTAGCCGGCCAAGCTAACAGCAATGAGTTTACCTCAGTCTGTTAACCCCGCCCATGTTACTTTACTAATTCACTTTCCTGATGTGCAGTTTGACGTTCGTGCGGTTGCTTTAATCTGGTGGTCCTTTTAAGATTGGTGTGTTTATGACGACGTCGAAGGTCACATGACAATGGTAAATGTAGTATGTCCAGTATTGTAGTCATAACACACACACACACACTGATTAGTGTGTACTGCCTCGAATGCAGTACATACAGTCACAGTAAGCGATTTCGGACGCAGCCCGAGTGTCGTACTCAATTCAATTCAATAGACATTCTCATATCTTTATAGAACTCTAGATGTAGATCCCTAATTAACAAGCCAGCAGTGACTAATGCTGCGTCCCAATTCGCCTACTATCCGGCGTAAATAGTATCCGAGATGAGAATTAGCGTGTCCCAAATCATGAGTATCCCAAAAAGGTACCCGGATGGTCTACTATTTCCGGTAGAGCGGTAGAAGTGTGTATCCGTTTAGACTTTCAGCTAATACTGCCCATAACTGCTTGAGCGAGGGAGGAGGAGCTTTGTGACCGTTTGAAGGACGCATTTTGAAGAGGTGTAAATGAAATGTGGAAAAATAACTCGAGGGAATGGTAAATTAATTTCTATACCGCTTATCGTTCAGGGTCACGGGGAAACTAGAGCCTATCCCAGGAGGTACGGGGCTCAAGGCGGGGCACACCCTGGACGGGATGACAATCCTTCGCAGGACACATTCACACACTAAGGGCACTCTGGACACACCAGTCAGCCTACCAGGCATGTCTTTGGACTGGGGGAGGAAACCGGAGTACTCGGAGGAAACCCCAGAAGCGCGGGGAGAGCATGCAAACTCCGCACACACAGGGCGGCGGTGGGAATCGAACCCTAGACCCTGGAGGCGTGAGGCGAACGTGCGAACCCCTAAGCCACCGTGCGCCTTAAATTAAACTCTGTAGTATAAATGATAAGGAATAACGAATGAAGAAAAGCTGAACTGCAACGAGGAGTTTGTTTACAGTGACAGAGTGTGTAACTACGCAACAGCGTTCTCTTCCTTTAGGCGTTAGTATGTCCCAGTACTCGCATACTCTTTTGCGACACACTTAGAAGCATGTACTTTTTCCCGAAATCTCCCTCAGATGACAAACTTTGAGCAATGCAACAGGGAACCCATATAACTAACTCATATATAACCCATAAATCATAACAGTATACAGGTGTAGAAGAGGAAAGACGAACAGTAGTGTGAGCAGATTGTGAGATCAGAGTGTTTCGGATTACAGCAGCACTTCTTGGGTACAGTATCTACAGCATCCAGGTGAGATTATCCACTCAAGCAAGCATGAGACATGGGAGTAGACCTCTTTGGAAAGGACAAATCTTCGAGGGTGTCCAGGTCGGACAATCCACCGTAGCAGAAAGTTAGTCGCTGGAGTGGTACTGTAATCGTCTCTGACTTTAAAAAAAAGACATTTTAGAGTAAAGCTTTAAAAAGTACTCCACAGGATGGAGTTTATATGTTCGAAGCAGTTCCTGTTTTTCCTGAAAGTGTACAACAAGGTATTATGTCACAATTTAAACGTGTAGACTGCAACTACACACTTCAGTGTGTGTGTGTGTGGGTAACAAGGCGACGGGACAGAAAGCCCATCAGGATGTTAAGCAGCTGCAACCGCTTCTAACATTTCAGGGGTCGCCTCAAACTCAGACAACCTTTGACCTCTGGGTTCAGGGGCTTTAAGAGAACGCGCCGGTTTCCCACACACTTCTCCGAGCGCTAATCAGTAACGTGTCACATCATCCGAGTGATCCGAGATAGCATCGGTCTGTCTCATACAGCGCCACGTACTGAGAAATTCCATACCAAAGTATGACAGCAAATGGTGGCAGTGTGTAAGAGGATGCACGCGTCATTTTCCTCAAAGCGTCAGAGATCATGTGACCCATTAGAGACAGAGAGAGAGAGAGAGAGAGAGAGAGACGGAGGTGATGCTCTCTCTACCATTGTATAATCAGCTTAAAACTTTATTACGTTTATCGCAGCCAATGTGGTGTAAAGATTTACAGATTTATTCAAATGATGAAAAATATAACTGCCTAACATTTTATAACAGTTCACAATATCACAATATCTTTATTTATTTATTTATTTATTTTTAAAAAATAGATCATAGTTTATACTTTAGGTATACTTTATCCTTCTCTAATAATGTTTATGGATTAAAAATTAAATAAAACGGTATATTTAAATTTTTATATATATATAAAAGTTTCCATATTTTCAATAACTTTTTTTTTTACTATTTTAAGGTTGATTTTAATGAATGTAATTATTAATCAGCTAAATCATAAGAATATTAGGAATTGTATCTTACGGTTTTTTCTCTCTCTTTTTTTTTTAATTGGCTACTGATTAATTTAATTGAAACACATAAAAAAAACACTATTTTTAAAATGACTTTTCATGAATTATTTTAAAGATTTTTTTTTTCCCATTTAATTTGAATTAATATAAATATTATCCAGCATAATATTAGAATTTTACACATTGTTAAAATGAGGGTTGTTTCTTTTTTTTTGTTTTTTTTTGTTATATTTTTTTTAAGTTCACAAATTATTTGTTTGTTTTTGTTTGTTATTTATATATTTTTAAATTATGCATGAAACTGATCAGGAAGGAAGACTGAGGACTGCCATGGTTTGGCCTAAACATAGTTTACAGATTAAATAAAGTAAAATACAAACGAAACATTTAATTATTGAGCTATTTGCTGAGTCTCAGCACGAGATCTACCTCCAGCTCAGTCTCCCAGCAGGACTGGGTGGAACTGCTTGGGTTCACAACCAGGAATAAATGTCAAACACTACAAATTTGCTTTAACGCCGTTCTTTTTTTTTCTTTCTCCGATCACGAGTGTATAATTACGTACGTTAGGATTTGAGGCTACTTATACCCTGATAAAGTTCAGGCAGGAGCTAAAAATGAGCCCTCGTTAGAAAAGCCTTCAGTCTCAGGGATTCTGAAGGCAAACTTGAGATGAAGACTGATTAGAAAACTCGTTTCTCTGCCATTGACCTTTGGAACTTTCCAGACTTTCTGGGAGTCAGGTTGGATTAAGCTATTCGGAGGTTAGGGGGTGGGAACCACGTCACCACACAATGGAGCGGGACTCGGTGGAGGGGTGGGGGGGGAAGAAAAAGTGAAGCTATTTGTCCCTGGAATAGTTACTACATCCCCCCCACCCCACCCCACACACACACACCCCACCCCCCCTTTAAGCTGCCTTTGTTCCAGATGACATTTCAAAAGGAGGATTGGAGTCATTAAGACCGGGGTTAGCCGACGTGGGAGGGAATTAAAGTAGATGAGCCTTTAAAAGCTCAGTGCAGGACACAGACTCTGTATTTACATTCAGTGAGTAAAAATTGCCGGCTGAAAGACGCCACGTTCTTAAATTAAATTGTATTTTCACGGGGTTACAAAAGGAATATCAAATCAGTCTTGCATCAAAAGTAACATTGCTGTTAAATCTGATTTATTTTCAGGTACATGCTATATCTCCACCAAACTAAAAAACAAAACAACAATTATTTTTAAAAAATCAACTCGATGTTAATAACGTCCAGTTGGAGACATTCATAATCACCCTTACGATGAAGATGGATTTTCTAATGACAGATCGCCGAAGATAGAATTTGAGCAACACCAGCTGGACATCTGCGATAGCAAATCCAACAGGAAAATTCATAAACGATGTGCGAGGATAGCCGAGCCCTCTCGAGACGAACCTGGAGCTGAACGACAAAAGCCCTGGTTCAAAGGCAGACAGCTGAGGAGCTGGACAAAAGAAGAGAGATCATACTGACACGCACAAAAAAAAAAAAAAAAGCTAGGAGATGGAAACAGATGAGACGCAGTGAGATGTAGACGTCAAATTACCGAGGAGAGATTTCAGGTGGTAAAAGGTCAAGAGGTCAAATCTTTAAATCATGGATGTCAAACTTAAAGTATTAAAAGGTGTTTTTTGTCGTCCGCCCCCCCAAACAGTCATGAGTGAATGCAGCGTTAAAATCTATTTATCATAATCCTGATTGCCTCCATCCATGACAGGCACATGACACAAATAACACACTTCACTGGAGCAAAAGTAATGTATGCAGATACGCTCGTATGTTCTCTCTGGCTCTCTCTCTCATACACACACACACACACACACACACACACACACAACCTCCTGCAATCATTAGCCAAAGAGGTTTAGAGAAAGATAGAACACACACACACATTAACTCCGCTGAGCATCTGCTCCGTCACTGTGTAAAGTGTTTTATTTGTTTCATTATAACCTAGATCCAGTCACCCCAAGAATATAATACATGGACAGCTCCAAGTATTCCAAGTATAGATTAAGGGTCAAATCACTTAAGGAATAAAACACCCAAGGGGGGGACCACCAATAATCACTGGTGAGATGGTGTGAATCAGTTATTGTTACCTTGACGTTTTTCTATAACAGGACATCTTGATGTGTTGGTTTGTTTGGGGGTTTTTCCCCCCCCACTGTATACCCAGCAATACCATTTCTAACACTTATTTAAAAGAAAAGCACATCATGCTTTTATTACTTTTACGGTTACATTTAATGTTGTTAGACGTCCACGAATCTAGAACGTTTCTATGCTAGACCTGTAAAATACAGTATGTTCCTCTTAACATGTGGGCTGAGATCGAGGCTGTGGCTTTTCTCATGAAGGCCGATCCGATTCGAACGCTTCCCTTTCCACCTTGAACGAGTTAAAAGAAAGAAGAAAAAAAAGGAAAAGAAAGAAAGAGAAAAAGGTGACGAGTCATCCGGCTCGCACGCACATCGACCGTCCTGAGCAATTTGTTGCAATTGGATTAATCGTCCTGTTCGACAACAAAGCCGACTGTCGCCATGACTACCGTGACTGACAAACAACAGGTCATTAGGTCCAATCAGATGCACACACAGGCACGTAAATGTAAACACACACACACACACACACACGGGAAGCCAACAATGCTGCTCGAGCACTGTCACTGATTCACAAAAGGTTGATCCATGATTCAGTGAGGTTAGAGGCGAATCCAATCAGAGCGTCGCGTCAAAGGGCACCAAACTGACCAGACATTGGTTTAGCTAATAAGCTACAGGAGGTAGCGCTAACATACGGCCCAGATGAATGTGGTTATCATTTCAAAAGGATGCGAGAGAGAGGGGGGGGGGGGGGTGGGCGACACACCGATTCCATCCCGTTAGAAGTAAAGGTCTTTGACGCTGCTCCGCATGGACATGCTAATCTGACAGACTGTAATGCAGCTCAGCTACTTTGTATACGTGTGTGAGAAAGTGAAAGGAGTGATCTCCCGAATCTCTCGGAAAGACTGAGCATCAGGGTCCGTCTCCTCCTTCAGCCTGGGTCAAAGGAGCACTCCATTCATAAACGGTGTAACCGGGTTGCTGGTTAACAGGTCGCCTGTGTTATGCAGATCCGTTCGGGTTAGCGGGAGGACACGTCAGTATCCACAGCTGTTTCTAGAAAGTTTGGAGTGAACGTTTCTCCAGAAACGGGCTCTTTACTCTAGCCTTCAGGGACCACAGCAATCGGAGAGAGGTGTCCATTTTAGGTGCAATGGTTTGGTTAAAATAAAAAAATAAATAAATAAATAAGTGTCTCACCTTTACATGGCCAGTTTTAAAAGTGTAACCTGTCAAAATAAAATAAAAGATCTGTATGACAAATCATTCGTTTTGTGTATGAATGTATTTAATCTGTATTATTATTATTATTATTAATTTTGATAGCTAGCTAGGCTAGCTAGTTAGTTGCTATAGTCTGATACAACACACTCCAAAATAATGAAAGGACTCCTAAATAATGAATTCTAAAATGTATGCATTAAACACACGCATTAAAACTTCTAAAACCACCATGTGTACGATTGTTGGTGTGAATTTTAGCAGCAAGGAGATGTTTATTAAACATTTTTGGAAAGGAGTCTCCAGTGTCAGCGCTTTGTGCCACGGGGAAGTCAAACACCCGCTTATTTACCATTCGAACCACACAACCTTCCTTCCCTCCTCCCTTTCTCTTCTTCTCCACGTCGTTTCTACTTTCTCTTCGTCTAGGGTTTCAGATGAGGCCTCGGAGCACAACGGAGATCTTTGTCTGATCCTTGCTCCGGTCGTTAACAGCTCAGGCTACGAGCGCTGCGGATGGTTAGCGTTGTAAATGCCGAGTGTTATAGATGGGATTTCCCCGGCTTCAGTGAACATACCCCTCTGTATAACACAGGTCAAGTGCTAGCATTTCCCCTGGTCCTTAAGAGCATTATTAGCATCCGTAACATGTTACGTGGAAGCAGAGTTACAAGGAAATGGCTCTTTTTTTTTTTCTTTTTTTTTTTTAAACGATCAGAGTTTTGTACCTTTGTTTAGGTTCTATTTCTGTAGTGGTGCATTGTGGGATTCCACAAGTTCACAAGCATCAGACAATTGCTAATATCGTCAGGGTTTTTACGTATGCAAGGCTGATCGTGAATCAACGTAAACACAGCAGGTAAACGGGGCACGAGAGCTGATCAGTTTGCAAACACTCGCAAATCCGACGTGGATAGCGGCTGTAATGAGCCTCGTTAGCACAAAGAAAAAAAATCAATCACCCGAACGGTGAGAATTAATAATTCAACACGTGTCGCACAAGATAAAACCGCCATCTCCGGTTCCTCTTCCAACCCACAGTCCTCATCTCTGGCTGGAACATGCACATGAACTTGAACACAGACTGAAATAACATATTTTAAAAGTCATTACATATGTTGTGTACACATAATAATGTAATACGGTTAGGTTTATTAGAAATAGGAGGGTTAAAAAACAGTGCTCAGAGTTCATCATGAGTTATTTTGCTCACAGTACACTGGGTCGTCTTTCTCAGCTGCCGGTGGTGAGCTAACTTCTGCAAATTTAATGAAACGCAAATGAACGTATTGGAGTCATCTCAAAATCGCACACTCTTATCCCGAGCAAATCTTGTTAACATGTTAAGTAAAGGAATTTTACTGAGCACAGTGCTAGCAAAAGCTACACAGAACCCAGGAGAACCCACATCTATTCATACAGTGACAGTAATAAAAACAGGTCTTGACTGCAGCAGATCCGTGGCATCTTGTGAATATTTCGAAGATTGTGTATTATTTAAGGAATTCCAGCTTGGATCAATGTTGCAGAATGGGAATGTGAGTCCCAAGTGCATTACCTTCTTTACCGATCAATTCCAGTAAGGCACAGAGGCCACGCCTCCTTCACTGGTACTCACAGAGGTCTCACATAGGCCACACCTCCTTCACTGGTACTCACAGAGGTCTCACAGAGGCCACACCTCCTTCCCCAAATACTCAGAAGTCACACCTCCTTCCCCAAGTACTCACAGAGGTCTGACGGAGGCCACACCTCCTTCACTGGTACTCAGAGGTCTGACAGAAGCCACACCTCCCTCACTGGTACTCACAGAGGCCACACCTCCTTCCCCAAGTACTCACAGAGGTCTGACGGAGGCCACACCTCCTTCACTGGTACTCAGAGGTCTGACAGAGGCCACACCTCCTTCACTGGTACTCACGGAGGTCGGACACAGGTCACACCTCCTTCCCTGGTCTTGACAAGAGCTCCGACAGAGACCATACTTCCTTCACTGTTACTAACAGAGGCCACGCTTCCTTCCCCACATACTTCTATACAACTGTTCCCGGGTCCTGACAGTTTACAGAGGCCACGCCTCATTCCCCACATACTCACGTACACCTGTTCCCGGGTAGTAACAAAGTTTACAGAGGCCACACCTCCTTCACTGGAAGGATTCAGTCGCAGTTGATACACACTGCAATCATGAATCATATTGAGATCAGTGCACTGAATCGATTCAGTCAAAGCTTGTGATGGAGCTAAACTCGAACTACATTTTTAGAAATTTCAGAACTCTTCTTCAGTTGTCCTCCAGCATTACCTTTTTGTGGAAGCTAAGAACCCTTGATTTCCCAATGAAGCCTTACAGAACCATTATTTTATCCCCAAGAGTAAACACCTGATAAAGTCTGAAGAACAGCACCAGGAGAAACATACGTTCAACCTGATACCAGCTGCTAGTAAGTTCATCTAGTTCTGTTTACTTTACCAACTGCCCTCTCAAAAAGTAAGTGTGTGTACACCTGCCCGTCTGTGTTTCCTAATCTCTCCTTGTCTAGGGTCAAATCATGGCCACATACCTCATCTAACTGTCTCTCCTCCACCCCCCAAAACACGCACACAAAATTGGCGGAATAACGAATGCCTTTATTTCAGCCTTCATAAAGCTCTTTAAGAGATGCTATTGCACTGAAGGCTATAAAATCACCCCATACCGAGCATAGCAGTCAGTCTCTCTCTCTCACACACACACAGAGAGAGAGAGAGACAATAGGCTCCGGAACTCAGTAAGAAATGTCTGCAGTCACTTTGCCGGGAAGAGACTGATTTTATTGTAGCGCTGCAAAAGTTGGGTAATTAAGGCTGCATTCCTGAGCTGACTGTTGCCCTGTAATAGTTTACAGCAACGGAGCAAGCACGGACGAGCTTTCCTCGCTCTCGACAACCAACCGAGCAACCGGCCCCGCCTTCCTCGGTAAAGACCGCAGTGCAGGAACCGATATTTGCTTTCACAGCCAAGAGGAGTTTCTATAAACAGGATACTGAATTAAATTAGCTTTCTGGGCAAAATCAGAAGTGTGGAGCTCAGCGAACAGTTTAAGAGCCGCAAGCTGCATGAAATATATACGGTTCTGTTCGAAGATCTACACGTACCCCAGCAAGCATCAAGACATTCGTGCCAGACTTGAACAAGATGCCCTGATTTTGGTCAGAATGAAAGTCAATAACACGGCTCTTTCAGGATTTCAAGCGCCTCGGTGCGATCACGTAATCAGGAATGTTACGTGATTAACGCAGAGTTCAACTAAAGATTTCCAAAACCTGATGAGAAACACACGCCAATCAACTCGGAATTCCTACTCGGCAACTCGGGTTCAGCAAGCGACGTCAGATCAACACGGCCGCTCATAGCACCAGCAGTAAACAACGTAGACGTTCTTATGTACTGTATATACACATGTATTGGCTTTAGATCAACCAACATACAGAGATATTCACTTGTTAAATCTAACACTGACTCTTCAGGTTGCTGTTTTGAGGAGGAAAATATCCATCACTCATCACAGTTGTATAGCTGGCTAGCTTGTTGCTAATAAAAGACAAACACGGAGGCTTTGTCCCACTTTGTAGCTGGCAAGTAGACGAGTCAACAATGACTTCTCACATCCAAGGCAAGTCCAATGCAGGACAATTCTAGTGTTTCTAGCTTCGTGAATCGTGCGGTGTTTGCGAGAAACGCTCATTGGCTCAGATCGTGTTCCCGGGAAGTACGTTCACATGAACCGAACACCGAGGACCTCACGGACTTTGCTACCGAAACGAAATCTTCAGTCGTGGACCAAACAATTTTTGGCAAGGTTCCAGCCATGACAAATTTAAGAAGTAGCACAAGTAGTGTGATTGAACTCTCGTTGATTTAATTAAAAAGGCACGAAATAAAAGTCCTGGTGATACCAACAAGCTACCTAACTTGCCAATCATAAACAAAAGAGTCTCCAGTTCAACTTCCTGACTGACTAAAGGATAAAATGGCGGTACTTATTTATTTCGGTTTGCCTTCTTTTGTGGATCTATCGAGGGCAATTCAAGCTGTGCTGTTGGTCGGCAATGCTAATTTGCACACCAGTTCAGCATTACGTGAAGTTTTTAAGCCCCGGAATTCTGCAAAACACACACACAGAAAAACCCACAGCAAAATCCATTTAAATTGAGGTCAGATTTACCAACAGCTAGCGTGATTGTGTCTTAACCCCAAGTTGGAGTCCAGTTAAACCTCTGCACTGTTCACATTTCCATTCCACACCACACCACTGACTCTACATTATAACGTCGAAAGCCTTGGAGTCGCCCAAGCAGGAACGTGGCTCGAAGCTCCAGAAAAGCGTGAATAGCGGGCGCAGTGTAAACAGATATTTTTGGGAGGGCTAAGCTTCGCGCTGCCAAGCCTATTCACTACAAGAACACTAGCTTGGCCTACTAAAGCACATTTTAACCCTCAGCTGAACAAATATGAGACTAGACACAGATTCGGAGCTTAGCAGGACACATCCGTGAAGACCGCAGAAATACGAGACAGAACATACAAGCACGTGGCACTTTAATGTTTCGGAACCTAGGCTAACGATGTATATACTGCATTTTACACGCAACTAGCTGTGTTTTTCTTACAAGCAGAGGAAGACAATCCTCAGCACCTCCAGAGTGAATCCGATGCTTTGTTAGCTCTACATGATGCACGGATGATAAGGAAAAGCGCGTTTGCTGAAGGAGGAGGTGTGTGTGTGTGTGTGTGTTAAGATGTGGTGTTTTACCTCCATTTGTGCATGACAAAGCCAGGACACTGCTCACCACACACATTACAGGGCTGGCCTCTTCCCGGATTGTCCAGTGCACTAGGCTAAAATTAAGAGAGAAGAGAAACATTGAAAGAGTCAGGTACATCCATGTACTCTCAGAAAAAATTTCATTTAACAATGAAATTCTCGACATGTTGGTCGATTTCCACTTTGGTTAATAGTTTGCTGCATTACCCACAATGCCATCTGACTGCTTTCTGATAATACGCCCAGTGGGATACAGCTGTGCTTGCTTCATCTCTATCTGAACACAGCGATGCAGCGGCGCTTTAGTGCTTTAGCTCCTCCAGCTCTCTCAATCTGTCCTCATCTGTACGCTCTGCTCAAACGTTTATGCAACATCAACGTCATCATCTTGTAGATCATCTCGTATACAGCAGCTGCACTGCATTCTGGGACTCCAACGTCTGCACCAACGTCTTCACTACTTCTATGTCGGAGTTCTCATTGCTACGAAGATTCTGCTCGAGCAATAACAAGTCCCCCTTGTGCGACATGCCAAGTTCAGCCAAGTTCTCCGAGGAATAATGAAAACGCAACACCGAGCAACAAAGTAGTCACTAAACACGGCATCACAAATATTTCAGTATACTGAACTGTACATGTGACAGTACCATCAAGCACATCTTCAGTACCTTTACTACCTTATCATTTAAAAAGGTACACTATAGTCACGTTTCCTGATGAAATACACATTAAAAAGGTACAAAGGGTGACAAGTGATAAGGAAAGGTACCATTTTCTTCTGTGCGTGTGGTGCAGTTCCACTTTATCTCTCCATCCACCATTCCAAAAGCGACCAGGCTACATTCTCTCAGGCTACATTAATCAATGTAATAGCTGGATATTCACTGATCCTCATATTGCTCTGGTCTCAGTGTCCTCAACTCCTTGTGCTGGGTGTTATTCATTATTCATGCACTTCTAATGAATAACTGATGATGTACACAATGTCCAGTGTAATGCTGATACTCTGGACATGCGACCTTTAGTTTATGGTAAACGTCATTCACAGGAAATCATATTTAAATACGCAGGTTATCCAAGTGCACGGAGCACGACCGGGATAAGTACCAAACCTTATATTAGAACAGGATACTATGTCCAACAAAGTGCTTCAGTTGAGGTGCAATACTTCTGGAAAAGTACGCATTACTCAATTACGCACGCAATACTGCGCTCTAAACTTCAGTGCGTAAAGGCGCACAGTGATGAAATAAAACTGCGCTTTACTCACCGATCGGCTGGACTTTCTCCTCTTAGAGCTTCTCCTAAACATGGCAGGTTCAGAGAGGTGAATTCGAGCTGGGAATGAAAGAGGACACTCGGAGGAGTCCCTGCTCGCCCCTCTGTGCCTATGCGTTTACGCGTGAAACCCTGGCCATCGCACAACGTGCGTGCGTGCGTGCGTGCGTGCGTGCGTACCGATGCGCTTCCGGATTCTTCCCCCCTACCTCAACTCATCTTAGCCAATGAGAAATAAAAATACACCATTAAAGCTCATGAGATTCCGATTACGCTCCAGATCTAACTTGAAAGTGTGTTGTTCAAGATCGGAAACTTTGGAGATTTAATGATTTGTTTGCACCACACCGCTGTTGGATTCTCGATTCTGATTGGTCAGAAGGTGCTGCTCAAGTCGCTGTAACAGCAGCTGCAAAATCACATCTTATTCTTCTATAGCAACAGCTCATTCAGTCAATTAGGCTATTATTTGTAATTAAAAACACGTACGAGATGTTTGTGTACCATTTATGGAAGGAGTCTCCACTGTTAGCGCATCGTAACAGTGGAGACGTTTTCCACCAATGGAAAGCCTGCAGAACAGAGGAGTTTCTGGTTTGTCTTATTAATTTGGAGAGAGAGAGAGAGAGAGAGAAAAGGAAAATGGTGGTGAGGGAATAACTGTTTATAGCTACTTTACTGTTAATAATAACAACAAACAACAGGAACTTGTTTCCTGGACATTCCACAATATTAAATGCAACAATAAATGGATAAATAGTTTGGCATTTCATTCATTAATACCATAAAGATTGGAATCTTTCACAATTCCTGTGGTATAACAGGAATAAAACATTTGGGGGGGTGCTTCAAGATGGTACCATCCTGCTGAAAAAAAAAAAAAAAACCCCAGTAGAAACCATCACAGAAATTCGAACGGTTTCCACTACAGATACAATTGCAAGCCATCAGCTGTCATCCATTAAAACCATTACTAAATAGTTTCCATTACATGGTTGGATGTATTAAGGACATAGATACTTTAATGGTATCCACTAGATGTAACATGCCACCAATAGAAAGCAACAAATTACCAGTAGAGACCAACAGGGACCATTACAATTTTCATTAAAACCAATACAATTCCCATAAAAACCATTACAAATTCTGTGAGGGTTTCTATTCATGTTATCTTGTTTGTTTTTTCCAGCAGGGCATCAAACCATGCATGCATTGTTTATTATTTTTCTATAGCAGAACATGGACGTCTCGTTGTCTCGGCCTGTTAACATGTATAATACTCTCTCTAGTTGCTTCACAAGTCGTTTTATGCGATTAATTTGAGAGTTTTTTTCCTCTCCTTCTTTACAATTGTCATCTTTCCAGCTACGATTTTTTTTTTTTGGAAGGTGTTCAGGTAAACACGCATCATTTTTATCCAAGACTGAGACTCTGAGTTTACTATGATTAAAATAAGATATAATAAAGCTTTTGATCATACTTTTGTTACATTTTTACATAATATTTTGCAAATTGTACAGTACATTTAACATAATGAATTTATACTGTGTATCTATCTATTTTTAAAGTGCACACTTGGCAGGTTTGCTCATGAATAACACTCATTACACAATGCTCCTAACTCTACTGCAGCATCAGGGGAAATGGTAATTACATTTCTTGTTAAGTAATGCAGCGCGGGCTTCTCAACAAGCACTTGCTATTATATCAGTGAAGAAAAGGCTAGGGAGTAGGGAGACTAAAGAAGGCTTGATCAGTCTAGTGGACTTCAGGTCTCAAGGGCCTTCGCATTCTGAATGGTTAAACCCTTCAGCAGGAGCGAGCGAACGTCGAGCCGTTATTCGATCCTTCAACGCCTGATGTAACGCATACACAATTATGTACCTCGCACCGTCAGCGGCCATTTGCTTCGAGTGTCCACATCGACACCCTGGAATTATCCGGATTGGAATTTTTAACTAAATAAATCAAGTTAAAAAAAAAAAAAGAAGAAAAATGTAACTGGGTAAACTTTAGGAAAAATGACGGATTATTTACAGTCAAAGTCAGACTCAATTAAAAGTGGAAGTATCCAGCCTAAAATGGAAATAAAAAACAAAGAGTTTCTACTTTTCAGACGTATTTAAGTATGAAAGAGTAAAACGCAAGTCTTTTGAAATGATGAAATCAAGTTCGTCTTCTTTTCACGGGAAAACTAGCATTTAACTGTTTTACAATTACGTTTATTCATTTAGCAGACACTTTTATCCAAGGTGACTTACAAATGAGGACATGACCAGTTTGCTAATGAATTAATCAGAAATAACCAATATTTACCATTAGCTAGAATTTGAGTAATTTGCTAGCTGCTATATCTAGCCATTTACATTAAGCAATGCTAGTCTAACCTGCCATTAGCAAAGCTAACAGGCCAACAGATAAATGTAGCAAATTAGCTGAATTTACACCAGCATGTTTTTTTTTTGTTTTTTTTTTAATTAGGAGACTCCCCCCCCCCCCCCCCCCCTTGTTTACTCCAGCCAGCATATTGAACCTTTTTACTGAGACGCTAATCCTCAAGTTCCACACTGCTGTCCAGTGGATAATCCATATTTAAATTCACACGGATACCTAGAACATTAAGCACTTGTGTTGTACTGTGTAGCACGAGAAGCTCATTGCAGATGCATGAGAAGGTCCCTGGTGAATCGTGATAGGTTTTTTTTTCCCTACATCGACAGACTTGACTGAATGCTAATCTGAGCCATTTCAATCAGCTGTATGAGAGATGAAGAGATCTTCCAGATGGCTTTGTCCTTTGAAGGTCTACAATAACAATGTAACAGGTCAAATGTTTCTTTCTTCTTCTTGGAAATGTAATTAAGTCATGTAAATACACACACACACACACACAGGTATTCAGACTCAATAACACTCATGTGAAGTATAAATAGGGAGGAAAATCTATGAAATACAATTACTCAAGATTTCCAAACCCTAGTCTTTCACAATCCTGGTCAAAATGTGCAATTAAATTTCATAGCCTTTTTATTTACACTTATTAGATAAGATCTATCTGCATAATTTAGGGTTCTTAGCTTGCTAAAGATTGCTTAACTGACGAATCCCTTCTTTACACACTTACTGAATTTGGGTGGACAGGCCCCTCTTGGTTGTGCAATGTTCTTTTGACAATTCTTTTTTTAAATAATGGATTTAGGGTTTTTGTTTGTTTGTTTGTTTGTTTTTTTAAATAACCAAACCCTAATTGATAATGTTCCAGAACTCAGACTTGCTTTGCTAGGTCTTTAGTCTTCATTATAGTGCTTGTTGAGGTTCTCTAGCAAACTCTCTGGCCTTCAGGAAGAGTTTATATTGAGGTCACATGACACTTCACAGGTGAACTCCGTTCAACTAATGATGTCACTTCTGATGGCAAGAGGAACTAATTTAGGAGGTGAAAACTTATGCAATTCAAACATGTAGGGTTTTTTGTTTTTTTTCTAAAGGGATTTGTTAGTAATTTTGCACAAACATGCAGATTTTTCCTCCCACTACAGTTTTAAGGCTTATTTTGTGTAGATTTCTGACATCCTGGTTTTAAAGTTCTCACAACATGCTGCTAACTCCTTCTGACCTACACTCGAACCTTCAGCAGTAGTTTTTCATCATGCTTTTTTCATGAATCGACTCTGACAGGAAGCTAACAGCATGGGCTCGAACCTGGAGTGAGCCAAGACAGCTGTGAACGAACACACACACACACACACACCCCCCCCCCCCCCCACCTGAGAGATAGATAGACAGTGTGTGTTAGTGGCATTAAAGAGATAAACTCAGTCTGTACATATATAGAGAATGACATAAAGAGGCTAGACGTAGTGGGAGATCAGACTAATAATCTTGTTATCCACATAAAAAAGAAAGGAAAAAAAGCCGATTTGAAAATGGAGCTCATTCTGGACCAGGGATTGAATTACTACTACTATTATTATTATTATTATTATTATTATTATTATTATTATTATTTTTAAATAAAAGTTTCATGCATATAAGAAATGAATGAACCTTGCTTGATGGGGATGGAGCAAATCAAACAGAAAACTGTTTTTTTGTTTGTTTGTTTTTTTTAAATCAAAGGTAGTTTTATTGCATTAAGATTCCCTTTTACATGATCCATACAAGAATCATAACACTGCAAATCCACATCATTCCGGCTTAATCGCCAGATGCACAAGACATATGTTTATATATATATATATATATATATATATATATATATAGATTTCAAACAAGCAAAAATCCATTTACCTCTGTAAATATAATAAATACAGTAATGCAGAGACAAATTCGGGTGCACATACTTTTATAAATATATACAAACCAAGGAGTGTTTGAACTTGGCTATGAAACGTGAACTCCCTTTTTTAGTATGAAGTTTTACCTAACGGCAAGTCAAGATCCTCGATGATAATCGAAGAATTGAATAATCTATAACCTAAATAGCACCGTCTGATAGGTTAAGGCACGGATGGCTTTTTTTTTGAAGAATATGGACAATACCAGTGGCTCTAAAATGGATACAAATTCAAAAATGTGGAACAACTAATACGTGCCTGAGAAATGCTCTGAGACCATAAATCATTAATTAATTGTGACAACAACAACAACAACAACAACAACAACAATAAAAAAACAGCAGGAAAAAAAAGCCAAATAAGACGTACCCTGAAAACGATAGAACATACAAATAAAAATAAAAGACCACAAAGAACAGTCATTTTGTTATTTATGAGACCAAAAACAAATTATTCAAATTGCAAAAAATAAGTACATAAAACATACAAGCAGAATTCGTGAGGTATTTAGAAGTAAAAAATAAAGATGAAACATAAACACCATTTGTTTAAAAAAAAAAAAAACAACAAATCGATATTTTTTCTGTATTTTCTATATCTGTATTCGTGAAGGGTTTTTTTTTTTTCTTCTTTTTTTTTTTAGTTACTTAATAATTATTAAATGACCAAATGTCGTCCATCTTGTGGACTTCATTTTCAAAACTCCCAAAAGTTTGGTTATGGCTAACAGTAAGCATCATCTTCATCTGAAGTACATTTCCTGAAATAAAGCTGAAACAACTAAAAGCACCGAACGTCATATTTATTTCTTCTCCTGAAAATTCAGATTCAGACTCGATCTTCATTGCAAAGCTGCTTTTTTCCCCTTCTCTGAGATCTTATTGACCTGATGTCGTGATCGTCCTGTCATGTAGCGGCACTTCTGGCTTTTCATAATCCCAGTACGGTTAATAAACTCTAGACGACATGCTGAAGGTCCTTCATTCTCAGTAACATGTTTGTTGGACACGACTAAGGTGGTAGTGTCATTTTAGAGCTATGATTTTGATAACCTTGGCTATTTGGACATAACCATGATGTTAGTACCATGACCATTGTTCTTCTGGCTCATTGTTAATTTGTTTTTGTTTTTTTTTTACAATACCTTGATGGTTTCATTCACTAAAGAGATGCCATTTTGTTATCAAACTCCATTAAAGAAATATTCCAGTGTTTTTCAACCTAATCTCGATCCACTGTATCTGTAGTGTATGTTCGATTCTTGATTAGCATTAACATGAATTTCAACACATATTGACAAAAGATGTGAAAAACTGTCCATTTCAAAAAGTTACTTACAATGGAAGTCTAGGGGAACCTGTTGAATTCTGTCAAATATTTAAGACATAAATATATACATTATATATATATATTTAAAGTCCACGAACTTTAATTCTTGAGACAGATTTATTTGTAAGTAAGATCCAATCTGTATATTCTGTACTGTATATCTTCCAGAATTTGGACTACTTCTTCTGAGGGAAAGTAACCGGAACTACTTTTTACCGAATTTCTTAACATAGTCTTGGATAGCTGTTCTCTCATAAAACCACTCTTGCTTAGACACTCTTCACTCCCGTCTTATCTTTCCGTGGACCTTTATGGTTAACGTTTTAATTGTTGTATTGTTTGAATTTTGCAAAATATAGGCATATACTATATTTTAAACATTTATCGACAGAATTCAACATCTGCCCTGAGACTTCCACGTATGAAGTAAACAGGTTTTCAGGGGGTTTTTTCCCCTCAGTACTGGGAAATGATTTTTTTTTTTTTTTTGTGTGTGTGTGTGTGTGTGTGTGTGTGTGTATGTAGTATTAACACATTCACTCCAGATGTGGTCAGGAGAGATGAGGATGAAACAAACTGCAATACCCCTTTTATTTTAAATATATATATATATACACCCGCCCCTTCACTGTATACACTTTCCCACATACACGAACTCACAGACACCTACGATTGGTTAGTGCCACTCTGATTGACAGTAATGAGTAACGCCATTCCTCCCACCCACAGAGCACGGCCGATTTTGCTCTCAGACCCCTCAGTCGACGTTTTTATTCTGCTATTCCGTTCACAATCGGAGTCTTGCCTAACTTTATAGTTGTGTACGTTCTGAGCCTTGTTTGTCCACTGATATATGCGGCTTACGCTGTCTGAAACGTTACAATCAGCGAAATGTTTTCCACCTGCTGATGAAGGTTACATTCCCAGAGCGACTTCCCTTACCTGCTTCATTCTCTAGACTCATTCTGAGTTGCCATTTTGCCTCCACTAAACTAATCCCGCTTTTAGCCTGTCTTTTAAGATTATTTCTTGTCACACATACTACGAGATGATCCCAAATCAGACATCTCATCCTCGAATGATAGACCTGTGATTCAAGAAAACTACATTCTGCTGACATCATCAATCGGCGAGATCTCCAGAACTCTAGCGAGGTCGGTTAGGAAAACCTGACTTCCTTTCTACAGCACCCACAAAGTCTTAACCCTCCACGGGTCGTATGTATGGAACATGAAAGCGTAGGATGTAAATACTTTTTCCCCCATGTGTTATTGTGGAGCTGCTGGTTTCTTTATGTCCTACCCACCCTGATGCAGAAGAGTTTTCAATGACGAAAAACACTTATTATAAAACCCAAAACACGCGACAATTCACAAATGGCTTTGTTAACATTTTAAATAATTGTATAAAAATAAATGTGGGTTATAATAAATAATTCAACACGATCTGTACATTACATACACCAGCTGATATTTACATATGGACAGCAGGAAGTCGGGATGGACGAGGAGCGTTCTTCGTTGTCTTTATTGTCTTTAGCACCAAATAGAGAGGAGAACCCCAAGAGAAGAGAACGTCCTGAAGAAGAAAATCAGCAAATGGTTTACTTTCAAGGCTGATCTCACTTGTTTCAATCCTTATCCCATTTAGTTCTACAGCTCTATAGGTTGATACCTTTTGCTGCACAATCCCAGTTCCCTAAAAGGTCAGACGGGTGTCAAATTAAAGGAAAAAAATGGTGGCTACGTTACGTTTGGGGGTATTTATTTATTTTGCCAGCTTGATTTGCGTGCACGTGTCCCTTTAGAGGAAAGCGTCACTGCAAATCAATAGAAAGCTCTTCTGACTGATCACTTTTATCCTATGATAAAAGTATCTATCCTGGTGGGCGTGGTCACTTCCAGGATGACCCCGCCCCCATCCCCAGTGCTTCGAGAGCTCACTGAATGGTTCGGCGATGATAAAAACGATGTAGAATCAAGTGCTACGGCCTCCGACCTAACCCAGATCTCAACTCAGTTGAACCCCATTTAAGGTTTTGGAGCGACGTTTTGGACGGCTCTCTCCGTCACCTTCATCAGGACGTCGACAAGAACGGTGTCCGTCTCGACAGTGCAATTCCAGAGACTTGTACAATCTGTACCAGTGTACACTGAAGCTGTTCTTGTACCACTCAGACACTTAATGTTTGTTTTTTCCTTGAATTTGTCACCCAAATGTGTTGTCGTTATAAGAATGAAGAATGTAAGTCTGGACCTGTAAGAAGGTTTCTCATGAAACTTGGATGAGAAGGCCTGAACTGGAAGATGGAGTGCATTTGCCACAGTAGCCACCACACATTCCTGTCACTCTACTGCCATCCTGTGAAACAAGAAAGGAACTGCACGTCACAGGCCGTACTTAAAAACTGCATTTACAATGAGTGTTAAACATGGAATATTAAAGATTATTAACACAGCACTGCTCTTGCGTTCTCAGATCTGTCTGGTCAGACGTCACTGTTATAAATCAAATGACTGCTTTTAATGCATCCTTCTAATACATTATTATTATTATTATTACTTATACAGTACTGACACATGAACTCTATGTAATCTAAGTGAAATAATGAAGAGTTTGGGTGGTAAGAGTAACTCTGCTTGGCATATAACACGAACCGTATAACACGAACAAATGACAATGAGAGACATTAATTCCAGGAAATGGCATCACACGAGAGAAAAAAAGCAGGCTCTCGTCCGCATAATGAACCGATCCGCAGGATTCTCTGCAGCTCTCGACTTTAACACATCTGACTTTCTGTCCACTTTCCTCTCCATGTGGAGCGCTTTTCATTGCAAACCTTTTCACTCCCTGCCAAAAAAGGCGCCCCTGACTGATTTCAATTACAAACACAGAAATGGAGGTCTTCTCGTGGCAGCTGCTCAATAGTGCTCCCTGGCTGTGCACTTGAGGCTCCTGAAGAGGGGGGCGAATGAGGCAATGAATGTTTGGATGGAGAGAAGAAGTGTGTTCAGGGAAGGGAGGACTTGAGAAGGTGTATGAAGGGACGTCAAAATAGAGAAGAAGAGAAAGGAGTCAGGATTAGAAAACTCGACAGTGAGGATTATAAGCAAATGACTGGGTTCAGGACGAAAGCAGGATCAGATTAACGCATCACTGGTACGTTTTCTCGGCACTTTCTCGACATTACGAACGAGGTACCTGGGACTTGTGGATGTCCGCCACGGCGTAGTTCCCTTGGGAAATCCACTGGGTATTCTCAGCCACCTGGAAGCCTGTTCCTGAGAGGTTGAGTCGGAATCGGCCCTGAAGATCCAGAACAGAAATACACTCAGCGAGTGAAACCTCAAACAGGATCCATGTTAGTCAGTCAGTAGTGAATCTTTTTCATATAAATGGTATTACGAAATATAAAGGACATAACCATAGTACCCAACCAAGGGTACTCATACTGTGAGGGCAAATCGATGACTTGAAAATTGCTGTTCGCCGACGATCTCCATTCAATCTGACAGATTTTAAGCACTTTTACCAAGAATGGGCAAAAACATCAGAATCCAGATGTGCAACGCTAATAGAGATATATCCCAGCTGTAACTGCAGCCAAAGGTGGTTCCACCTAGTATTGACCCGGGGGTGAATATTTATACAACCAACCAACAAACATATGTATCCTACATTCTTATGGCGTTGACAATTCCTAAGTGACTGCCCTGGCAGTACCTGCTAAAAATAAACAAGAATAAATAAATAACTGTATAGGATGTTCACGGATCGTGGATTGCTTGAGACAGCTAAAACGTAAAGAACCGATATTCACTGAAATACATGTGTACTGTTTGAATGGGATGCAGCGACAAGCCGAGCTACGCTTCCTCTCTGGTGACTCGGGTAAAGGAAAAGAGGATAAGAGAAAGTCTGTTCCAGAATGTTTTTCTCTCATCTGGGGAGCTGAGAGACGGAGGAACACGATCGAGAAGAGAAAAAGAAACCGAGTGCGGTTGAGAGCTACGAAGAACACGAATATCAAAATATAGGATGGATGAAAGAGTGAAGACTTGAGAAATGAGTGCCAGATGTCAAATAGGTCGCTGGTTTAAAAAAAAAAATTTGATCGGGCAAGACCTGCAAAAATGCACATGCACACCCACACACACACACACACACACACACACATTCCTCTTAAACTCTATACATTTCCCATTTCCTTCTAGCTTCTTTAATCATCCCTGTTTCTGGTGCCAGACAATGCCCCGCCCCCCCCCCATGTGTGTTTTATTCACTGCATGCTAACAAAGCCGTGATCAAGACTCTAGTAACTTTCTAATACATTGCCAGGATGCATAATTATCTGGAGGAGTTGTTCCCACCTGTGGGCAGCGGGCGGCGCTGTAGCAGTCTCCTGCTGTGGCGAAGGGAACCTTATGACCTTCTCGAGTGTACGAGTACTTCCAATCTGTGGCTAAAAAAAAACCAAACAAACAAACAGAAACAGAGGAATAATTTACCCTGCTAGATTTAGACAGTGTGTGTGGCTTAGTTGCTGTATTTATAACACTTCGATAAGTTTCTAGTGCAGTTATTTTTGAGCTCTGGGATTGTAACCATCCCAAATCTGACCACTTTTCCTCTCAGAGGTTGCCACCTATGGCATAATAAGGATAAGTGATATATAAGTGAAACATAATACGAGGGCAATTTGAACCAATCAAGTCCTTGCCTTGTAATCTTGAGCTTTTTAGCAAGCGCAAACTGCAATCTTGAAACCATTAACCCCTTCATGCTTGGACCTAAATGATTCCTGGGCAGGCGCAGGGAAAGGTTAGCGCAGCAGGGAAGGCTACGGGGTTTTTTTTGCGTCTGACGGCTCCTTGACATTAGACAGAGCTGTAATTAACCACAATGTTTATTCTGGATTTGCTCATGACCCCACTTTCTAAACAGGTCCTCCGCTGAGAAGAAGATTAGTGTCATTAACCTCTCCAGATGCCAGGCTAGCAATCTCTGACCTAAACAGGTCACATGGTGGGAATACATACCCTCATACACTAGGCTCCTTTAACCTTTCAGGGGTTTTTTTATTATTATTTTCATAAAACTCTTCAAAAATTCTCTTGAATATGTTTTCTGGTGAGAAAGGAGAGCTCATGTGAAGTTAGAATTCATTTTATAGATTGGCGTTCCAAAAATCATGGCTATACCATCATGGAAGTATCTAGAAGAATGTGCTCGTACCATCGTCTTGGCAACATTGTAGTGCCCGAAATCTTTTAGAGCTACCATCATGGTAGTGTCCAAAAACAGCCATTCTACCATATTCTATAATCACGGTATTGTCTATAAAATCGTGGTTCTGCCATAGCAGAACTACCATAATACTGTCCAAAACCATGATTCTATCATGGTGAAACCATCAAGGTATTGTAAAAAACAAACAAACAAACAATGAGGCAGAAAAACAATGGCCATGGTATTACCATCATGGTAGTGTTCAAAAGGTCATGGCTCTACCTTGGTACTAACATCATGGTTATGTCCAAATGGTCAAGGTTACCAAAATCATAGCTCTACCATGATACTACCACCTTGGTCGTGTCCAAAAAACATGTTACTTCATCATGGTTGTATCCAAGAATTCATTGTAACACCATCATGGATGTGTGCAAAAGGCCATGGTACTACCATCATGGTTATGCCCAAAAGGTCATGGTACAACCAACATAGTTGTGCGCAAAAGGTACTACCATCATGGTTATGCCCAAAAGGTCATGGTACAACCAACACAGTTGTGCGCAAAAGGTACTACCATCATGGTTATGCCCAAAAGGTCATGGTACAACCATCATGGTTGTGTGCAAAAGGCAATGGTACTACCATCATGGATATGTCCAAAAGGCCATGGTATTACCATCATGGTTATGCCCAAAAGGCCATGGCTCTACCTTGGTAGAACACTACCACATCATGGTTATGTCCAAATGGCCAAGGTTACCAAAATCATAGCTCTACCATGATACTACCACCTTGGTCGTGTCCAAAAAACATGTTACTTCATCATGGTTGTATCCAAGAATTCATTGTAACGCCATCATGGTTGTGTGCAAAAGGCCATGGTACTATCATCATGGTTATGTCGAAAAGGTCATGGTACAACCATCATGGTTATATCCAAAAGGTCATAGTACTACCATCATGGTTATGTGCAAAAGGCTATGATATTGCCATCATGGTTATGCCCAAAAGGTCATAGTACTACCATCATGGTTATGTGCAAAAGGCTATGATATTGCCATCATGGTTATGCCCAAAAGGCCATGGTTCTACCTTGGTACTTGTGTCCAAGGATTCATGGTAACATTATCATGACAGTGCCCAAAAGGTCATGGTACTACCATCATGGTTATGTCCAAAAAAACATTATCATTGTATTGTCCAGAAAACAATTAGTATAAGTAAATCAGGTGACGAGTTATGGTTTGGCATGCTGAGTATTTTCCTATAGCATGCGTTTGTCTATAAAATAGCAGCTATGTCTCAGGGCCGCGGCACTGCCACACGACACGGCCTTTCTATAATCACTGTTATTTCCTCTCCCTTTCGTGGAACACGAGCCACATGTTTTGCTTTCGCAGCAGATCCCTCTCTCGGCCATCCGATCGCACGGGTAGTGACGAGAGGGTCCGCTAAGATCGATTTCGCTTCATATCTTCAGGACTATGACGCACGTGCGAAAAGGAACGTCCGCCATGGCTGTCCCTCAGGGAGACGGTTTGGATTAGCACCGTTGCTTATAAGACGTATGCTTTGCAGAAACTGAAAACTGAGCTCTAAATGCTCCAGTATCTTAATGTTATGTTGATGGCAAAGCTATTATTTGAGTCCATTAGACTGAATCCAATAGGCATAGTCATATTTCTGCTTTAAAACTCCTGCCAAGACAGAAAAGTCTTCTAGCCAGTCTTTGGAATGAGGCACAGCGAGAGGTTTCACATTTTTTTGTAGGATAGAGAAGTTCAGACGTGCTCTTTCCTCCAGATGTGGACTGTGGTGCGCAGCTTTTCAGATCAGCTGTGTGTGTGTGTGTGTGTGCGATCTGTCAGTTTTGGACGAAAGCAGATACAGCTGTTGGAGAATAATACTGCACTTATACTCAAGCTCACATGGTGGGAGAAATGAGCCTTCAGGACAAAAACTGGAGCTGTAGGATTGCATTATTAATGCTTATACTGAACAGCAATGGGGGCGCGGAGGCTTAGTGGTTAGCATGTTTGCCTCACACCTCTGGGCATGGGGGTTCAAAACCCACCTCTGCCCTGTATGCGCAGAGCTTGCATGTTCTCCCCGTGCTTCGGGGGTTTCCTCTGGGTACTCTGGTTTCCTCCCGCAGTCCAAAGCCATGCGTTGTAGGCGTACTGGCATTTTCAAATTGTCCGTAGAGTGTGAACCCACTGCGATGGGTTCCCTGGGATAGACTCCAGACTCACCTGCGACCCTTTGTAGGATAAGTGGTACGGAAAATGGATGGATGGATGGATGGATATTGAACAAAAGGACTGGACTGCGTCTGCTGATAAGTTAGGAATAAAACTCTTTGGAGCATGCTGTAATATGAAAATAATCAACGACAGGCTGGTGCGATGGGGCCCAATGCTAAAAGATTTAAAAACTAAGAGGGGATAGAGCTCGCCCATCGTTTATGGAATCAATTGCCACTGGACATCCGTCTTGTTCCCTCAATTATCGTTTTTAAAAAGAGGATGAAAGCGTATCTCTTCTCCCAGGCATTTTAATCTCATTTTTACTCTCTATTTGGTTTCATTTAAACCTACTTACTCTGTTCAGCACTTTGGTCAGCTTTGCTGTGTCTAAATGTGCTATATGAATAAAAATTTACTTACTTACTTACTAAGAGGAATTGCTGACACTGGAGACTCCTTCCACGACTGTTTATAGCTGCTTTAATGCAAGTGATAACAGGAACCAACTAACTCTCGGATGATCCGCAACATTAAATGTAACTATGAACAGATAACAGATTTATTAATGAATCGTTCTTTAAATAATAAACAATGCAACTGCTGTGTGTTGTGGGCAATTTCATCACTGATTACTTTCCTATGACAGCAGACCCTGTCGTGATTTATTCCTGTAGCCTTCACTGGATTTCGCTTGTGTTTTACATGACAGTATCCTAAAGCACATCAGTAAGTCTCACGATTTACCGAAAAATGATTTGTTAGCTATATTTCAGCCAGATTCAAGCCTGCCTTGCCCAATCGATCACCTTTGATCTGAAGCGCGAGTGTAAATGAGGTTTTCTTTTGCCGAACCATCGTTTAATCTACTGCAGCGCGTGTGCCAAGGAGCGTTTGACTCACTGATGACGGTCATCTTGCTCAGGTCCAGTCGGACCCGGGTGAAAGTGGAAAGGCCAGCGGCTGTGTAGTCTCTCCGGCACTGGCACTCCTCTCTGTGGATCAGATTTGATGGACACTGCGTGGGATCCATCAGCCTGGACAACACATTTACCGAGAAACACAGTGAAATACAAGTTTTGCTGATACAATCATTAACTGTATCAGTTAAAACAGCAATGAAACTATTACACACACAAAAAAAAAGCCACGTATAAATACGTATAACTATTTATAATCTAACTAGAAACGCTTAAGGAACAAATTCAACAGCCCATAGCAGCCAACGATAAATACAAACGTTTCTCCTTTATGCGCTGTATTTCAGTGGATTACAATGTTACATTTTAAAGAAGGTGTGGGGGTTTTTCCCCCCCAGACACCTCTTCTTTACCTACCTGTATGCAAAAACCTCAGAGAAGTTCTCGCCCTCTCCGGTCGTGAGAGTGATGTACTCTTTCGGACTTTCCGTGTGCATCTCTGAACAGTAGATCTGAAGAGAGAGTGGAAAATCGAGAGAGAGAGAGAGAGAGAGAGAGAGAGGAGGAATGAACTGGGATGAACAGTAACTGGATGAGTGTGAGGCGAATGTGTGGCGAACGAGTCTCACGTTACGTGCTTTGCCCTGTACACTGAGAAGCTGCTCTCCGTCAGATACAACACCGTTCTGCATCTGCACATCCCTGCAGCTAAACGGCAATATACCTGAAAGACAGACACAGAGAGAGAGAGAGAGATACAGAGGGAGAGAGAGAGATGGATGCTTGGTCAGGACTGTACTTACATAGTATTTTTTACATTGAGTTAAGGTCATTTATAATACTTTAAACCGAGCGAGTCCTGAGTGTGGGGGTGAGGTGCACAGCAGCTTAGCGGTTAGCATGTTTGCCTCGCATGTCCGGGGTTGGGGGTTCAAATCTCGCCTCCACCCTCTGTACATAGAGTTTGCATATTCTCCCCATGCTTTGGGGTTTCCTCCCGGTACTCCGGTTTCCTCTCCCAGTCCAAAGACATGCACGGTAGGCTGATTGGTGTTTCCAAATTGTCCGTAGTGTATGAATGTATTGTGATTGTGCCCTGTAATGGGTTGGCACCCCGTCCAGGGTGTCCCCCACCTTGTGCCCCAAGTTCCCTAGGATAGGCTCCAGGCTCCCCAGTGTAGGATAGGCCGTATGGAAAATGGATGGATGGAAGGATGGATACGGTGTTTTACACTCACAGTCTGGGTTACTGCATGACCTCCGAGTCTCTGGCTTCGAGCTGGAGTCACACTCATCACTGAGCTCCCCTTCTTCTGAATAACACTGCACCATGCGCTCCATCCAACCATCAGCACAGCTCACTGAACACTGTATACACACACACACACACACCAGACAGTCTATAAATAACCTGAAACAGTACACTAGACATAAGAGATACACTAGGATCTAAAAGTCTGAGCCCACTATGAAGACCTGTTTTTATTTCATCATCTATGAGGACAACAGAAAATAAAGCAGTAGGGGAAACAACACACGACATAGAATTCCATAAAAGAAAACCTTTTAACACTGTGGTGTAGGATCTGAAAGAAGAAATGAACCCGATTTAAAATAAAGTAATAAATAAAAGGTTTAAATTCCACGCGGCTATTAAGCGTTCCTCGATCAAATTCAGAAATATAGATATTTTTTCTTCAGTAACATGCATCACCTGTGCAAGAGTAGATCGGATTATCAATAACTGGGTGTTATTAAAGCGCACCTATTATGGTTTTGAAACCTGTCTAATTTTGTTTTAAAGGTCTCATATGATAGATTTACGTGCATCCGAGGTCAAAAAACACTTTAAGGTGCTCATAATTTAAAGTGCAGCATCACCTTTTTTAACCAGTGTCACAAACGACTCGTTAAATGTTCCGTTCTAAAGGATTCATTCTAAACTCCAACTTTCAGAGAGCATACTCTGCTCTGATTGGTCAGATATCCCAGTCTGTCATGATTGGTCTACCGCTGTCAGCGTGTTTCAAAAAGGAAACGCCCACTACCGTACCGAGGCGGGGTTTTTGTTACAAACCTACATAGGTTAGTACAGGAAGTAAAGTCTGGAATCACTAACGACTCGATTCAGCTGTTCAGAATCGATTCCTTCTTTTGGGAGTCGGTAACTCCCTTTGTCGTGCGCTTTGATTTTGGAAACTTTGCAGATGTTTTTACACTCACAAACAGCTCGATAACACACTGCATGAAAGGTAATATTTGAAAAACTATAATAGGTGCACTTTAAGAGGTAAAAGCACTCACAGGTCCCCAGATGCCCACTCTCCAGCTGTACACCTGACTTGAAGGGCACGAAGGTAGTCTGCACGCTTGGTAGCTCTCAGGAGGTGTCCCCGGGCAGTTGGATGACCCGTGGTGGCTGTATACGTAATTCTCATTCCCAGAATGCACTTCGCTGCAGGAGACCCGCCTCCTCTGGTAGCCCTGACCACAGGTGACAGAGCACTGAGGAGGAAAACAGAGAAAACACACAAACTGATGGAAAGGAACCGCTAGAAATCCATTACAGACACTTTAAGGCTCAAAACGTCTGACAGATTTGCGTAAATCTGCAACAAAAACGTGATATTAATTCGCACTTCCTCCTCAGAGATTGGACAGCACTTTCAGATGGAAGACTTTGTAGCTATGTGCCTCAGTGTTAGTGTTCGCCTGACTGTGCGTGGATATGACGAAACCTTCAGGAAAGTCTAGGTAACTATAATGACCTTTTTTTTTTAAAATAAATAATTTTTTTTACCTCCTCCCAGTCCCCTGTGATCCAGACGAACTCGCAGGGTTGAGTGTTACACGGCTCGCTCTGGTTTGGTCTCTTCTGCGCCGAACAGTGCGAGTCGTGGATCTCGTCCCCGCTGTGATTCACACACACCACGGCGCGACTCGTCAGGCCAGAACCACACGTCACGCTACACTGTAACGACAAGCGATAACGCTGGTAATGAACCGTTAGCCAACGTCTAGATGATCAGGCTTAACAAAAAGAAACAATGCAGTGATTGGTTATGAGGCCGATTTGCATATTGCGACCTTTTGAACATTTATGGGTAAAAGGTCATCTCTGAGTAGAGCACATAAACACGTCAGCCTAGAACAACACCCAGGAAGAAGAATGAAGCAAAATACGGGTGTAATCGTGACCGTTTAGGAGCCATCCACCTAACAGCTTACGTGTGTGTGTGTGTGTAAGGTTCATGCACGTAGAAACATGAAGAACAACAAGAAGTGACATTACACACTCAAGCCATGATGCTTTTATACGTGTTGTGTGTGTGTGTGTGTGTGTATGTGTGATTAATGCCCTGGAGCTGGGCTGATTATTCTAGCTGTGTTTTGTGGGACGATGCCCGCTCTCACACGTCACACACACTGTAAAACACTTCAGCTCTGACGAACACAAACACAACATCTGCTTTTTCTCCAACTTCTCATCACCTCCAGGAGACAGGACTCACTGCAGCGGCGAGGCTATCATCACACTCTAAATCAAACAACGCAGACACACTGTATGTGTGCAGATTCGTATATACGCTCCTTACAAATTATGATTTCAACAGTCAAATAAGATAACAAGATCCCTCCTGTGCCCCATTCAGAGAGTTCACGAGAGATGTGTCATTTGGGCTAATACAAGAATCAGTCATGTCTCGGTTCATAAGCAGGGGAAAGATCATGGAATTAAACACGGTGTTATAGGAAAACAGTTAAAGACTGGGTGGGGTTATGTTGCTATACAACAGCAGTGTTTTATTTCTCTTATACTACAGCATTAGTATTTCCGTGCAACAAAAGGGTTTGCCCTATCACCAGGAGATCGCGAGTCCGAATCCCGGTGACGCCACAGCCATACGGTCGGACGCCAAGGAAGAAAAATCGGCCGTGCTGTCTGGGTGGGAGGGGCATTCAGGTCGTACACATGGCCACTAGCCAATCACAAGCATCTGTGAGCTCATGTACGTGTAAGAGGGCAGACAGCAAATAAAAATGCTCTCACGTCAAATATATTTGTTGTGTTATCATAGATATCATTGGTACGGCGACTGAATAACAAAACACGTCATGGGTCAAAACTGTGGGACGGCTGTTTATAGTTAAAATTTCTTCCCATTTAAAAACTTGACTATCAAATAAGTAAAAGTACAAAACCTTTTCAGGGTGCTAGGTTTGTCATCCAAACAAAATAACGAATAAATCAATCAATAAATACACTTTTTTGGGGTTTTTTTTTTACTGTTAAACTGTGAAGCTAGGAAGGGATTTGCGGTCAAATTTATTTTAAAAATCGTGTTAAGCCACGGTTCTATGCAGCAAAATGCAAGACAAGCCTTCTTAAAGTATCCAGAACGAGGAAAAGCGAAGACTAGGAACTGCTTCACAGAAAACATGACAAAAGAAACTACAACACTATCCTGCTGAAACAAAAACATAGAATTTGTAATGGTTTTAATGGATATATAATTGGAATTGTACTGGTTTTAATGGAAACTTTAATGGTCCCTGTGGGTCTCTACTGCTAATTTGTTGCCTTCTATTGGTGGCATGTTATGTCTAGCGGATACCATTAAGGTTTTAATAGATATATAATTGGAATAGTACTGGTTTTTAATGGTTAGCTGATGGTTTGTAATGGTATGTGTAGTGGAAACCATTAGAATTTCTGTAATGGTTTCTATTTATTAGTTCTTTTTTAGCAGGGTAGTAATATCTCACAGATCACACATATGCTAATGTAAAAATGTTGAAACTATACACGCTCTCAGAACAGAGACTTTACCGAGAGTTTCAGCTATGTTATGGACGTTATATATGAAAACTGTGTAAATCTTCATGATAAAAAAAAAAGGTACCATTAGTGTTGAGAGGTGCGTGGGAAAAGTACCTGCAGCTAGGAAGCCTATCACATGTTGTAAGTAAAAAAAAAAAAGCTTTTTTCTGCCCTAATGAACTCCAGCTGCTCCTCGTCTTCGGTGCTGGGCCAGCAGGAGACACGTTTCCCAAAGCAATGCTGCTCTCTGCTAATTGGACTTTTCTTCTCTCTGAGCTCTGATTCCACGCTGCTAGTTGACCTGGATCTGAAACCGCCAAATCATCGATTTCTTCGCTCCGAGAAATTCGGCATCTCTCCGACTGACACGATGCTTCGATACATCCGCAAAACAAAATAGTCCCTTCTATCCCTAACGTTATGGCATCTCTTAACAGCTGCTCCGTCACCAACCTCTCTTTATTCTTCTCTTAAAGATAATAAGACAAAAACAATAACTAATAAACGTCCCGAAGACGTCCCTACGGCGGAAAACGTATCTGCCGACTGTTATAAATCACTGACACTGGAGACTCCTTCCGTAAATGTTCTGTAAATAAACCTCTCCTGAGAGATAAACGTCACCGTATCGACGCTGCTATGTTTCTTTTTCTTTCCTGCATAACAACGCATTTTCAGCTGTTTATTATTAGTCTTCGGTTATGCCATACACCATAATGCGTATATTTAAATAATTCATCAACAGCACTCATATTACACCTCGAATCAGTCGTCTTTTTTTTCTTTTTTTCCCCCCGTGTAAATCTGGAGCTGTTTATTATCCATCAGTGATTAAATATATCAGAGCTATTTATTTAAGTCGGCAGCTTTCGAGCGCTCACGGCTTCCCTTTTAGTCTAGAGAACTTCCATTTAGGGGGAAAAAAGGAAACCACAAAGGCATATGATTTTCATCAGAGCACAATCTCCTGTTCCCTCCGTCCAGAGATTTCTCTCTCTCTCTCTCTCGCTCTCTCGCTCGCTCTCTCTCTCTCTCGCTCGGTCTCGTGAAACCCTCTCTTTGTGCTACACCACAGTCCTACAGGAGGCCAAACTCTCCGGACTCAGACGGGGTAAGTGATTAGCACCTTTTCTTGCTACCCTTCTGAAAATTCGGAGTGTTATATGAACGGTCACTACGGCAAAATTAGCGAATAGAGTTAAGTTAAAAGTTTTAAAGTTAGTACTTTATAAAGTTTTTAAAAAGTGCAAGAACCAAGCTTGTGTATGTCAAAACCGCGTACTTTGTATCTCTTTAGAAACGCAGCCATTACATAGAGACAACGTGGAACGAATAAAAAATGCATTAAAAATGTATTTCAAATGATTTCTTTCAAATAAAATCTTTAAAAAAAAAAAAAAAAAAAAAGTTCTTATACTGTCAACGTCAGTGTTTGTTCAGATTAGCAGGTGCTAGGAATGATGGATTTTCTTTAATAATAATAATAATAATCAGTCGTTTATATTAACAGACATTTGTTCACATGATGCTGAGTTCTGGGGAACAAAAAAAAAAGGAAAATAATCAACTCCGGCATGGTGGGAGTAACTCTGCTTCGCATCGACTCACATAATGAGCGAGTCCATCGTTGAGTGATTTCAACAAGTGATTTATCCCTCGCATACTGAGTTATTAAATGAGATTTATTTCAAACATGGCTCATCATAGCGCATAGCTTTGGCTCTGCTGGAAATATTTATTACCGTTAAGTAATACAGCTGTTCATTTGCTACAGTGGCGTCATCGAGGTTGTGTTGAAGGGTGCAAGCGCACTGTTCTAAAAGTATTAATAAAAGAGTAGAATATGTAAATTGGTGTCACTTGGATAAGCTTAGAAGTGGCTGGATGAATAGTGAAAAGTATCCGTTCCAGTGCAGTAGATTCAACAAAATACATTTTGGAGCACGGAGCAAATACAGCTATAATAATGAAATGTATTCCTGAAGAATTCAGGAGAAAGATCTGCTCTCCTCTGCTCGGGCTCAGGCAGAGATTGTGCGCCTGTGTGTGTTCAGTCTCGACATTAATAAGCACCAGACTACATCTGGGGTCAGGGCAGAACACGCGCATGGCGTGAAGGAGTTCTCGGTTCTCCCTGACAGATACACTGGTGTACAGACTCTGATGGAATGTGGAAGAAGTTGTGAGAGCGTTCAGATTTGAGTGAATGACAGAGTAGAACACAAGTTATGTAACGATCAACCAAAAGATGTAGATAGATGGACGGGTGGATAGATAGCTGGATGATGGACTGATGGGTGGATAGGACTGATCAGATGGATGGATGGATAGGACTGATCAGATGGATGGATGGATAGGACTGATCAGATGGATGGGTGGATAGGACTGAACAGATGGATGGGTGGATAGGACTGAACAGATGGATGGGTGGATAGGACTGAACAGATGGATGGATGATAGGACTGAACAGATGGATGGGTGGATAGGACTGATCAGATGGATGGGTGGATAGGACTGATCAGATGGATGGGTGGATAGGACTGAACAGATGGATGGGTGGATAGGACTGAACAGATGGATGGATGATAGGACTGAACAGATGGATGGGTGGATAGGACTGAACAGATGGATGGATGATAGGACTGAACAGATGGATGGGTGGATAGGACTGATCAGATGGATGGGTGGATAGGACTGAACAGATGGATGGGTGGATAGGACTGAACAGATGGATGGATGAATAGGACTGAACAGATGGATGGGTGGATAGGACTGAACAGATGGATGGGTGGATAGGACTGATCAGATGGATGGGTGGATAGGACTGAACAGATGGATGGGTGAATAGGACTGAACAGATGGATGGGTGGATAGGACTGAACAGATGGATGGATGGATAGGACTGAACAGATGGATGGATGATAGGACTGATCAGATGGATGGGTGGATAGGACTGATCAGATGGATGGGTGGATAGGACTGAACAGATGGATGGGTGGATAGGACTGATCAGATGGATGGATGGATAGGACTGATCAGATGGATGGGTGGATAGGACTGATCAGATGGATGGATGATAGGACTGATCAGATGGATGGGTGGATAGGACTGATCAGATGGATGGGTGGATAGGACTGATCAGATGGATGGATGATAGGACTGATCAGATGGATGGGTGGATGGATTAATGGGTGGATAATAAATTCACAGATTGGCATATAGTTGGATGAACTAATGAATAGACAGGTGAATGGATAGATGGATGGATAGATGGAACAGACAGACAGATAGACTCCACCTCTGATGGAAGGATGGATGGATGGATGGATGGATGGATAGATAGATAGATAGATAAACAGACAGATAAATAAAGTTCCGCTCAGGCAAATAGAAAGATGGATGGAGGATTCATAGATTGATCAATAGACAGACAGAAAGACAGAGAGACAGAGAGACAGATAGATAGATTCTTGCTCAGGCAAATAGATATATAGATATATAGATAGACAGACAGACAGACAGACCGATGGACAGATAGATAGATAGATAGATAGATTCTTGCTCAGGCAAATAGATAGATAGACAGACAGACAGGCAGACAGACAGATAGATAGATAGAAAGATAGATAGATAGATAGATAGACAGACAGACAGACAGACAGATAGATAGACAGACAGACAGATACATATACAGACATGGTTGGTTCCATGTTCATATGGATGGATGGATGGATGGATGGATAGGACAGACATAGACTACAGCTCCGATACACAGATGGATGAATAGACAGATGAACAGATGGAGGTGTAAACAGATATTCCTACAGATCTAAGCCTTAAATGTCCAGTAATTGATAAGTCCCTGAGTGGTCACATGACTCCCCATGCTAATCAATTAGGAAGTAACCGAAAATGTCCCTCTGACCACAGAACGGAGACTTTTAGGCATTTTCCCTGTATAAAGTACCTTACATACTGATGCATCAAACCTTTACTGTTTATTTCATGGAGTTTGAATGGAAAGCTTTGTCTCACTGCAGGCTCGAGTTAACTCACACATCCATTACATAATGAGTGCACCGTTTCAGAGGTGATGATTTATGAGGCAAAGGTGCGGCACTGTGAAGCTGTGCATCATTACACGCTGCTCTACAACTTGTAAAATGCTTTAATTGGATACAATCTGGGTACAGTCTGGTATGTGAACGTACAGAGAGAGAGAGAGAGAGAGAGAGACTCTGAGAGACAAAGAATAAGAAACTTGAAAATGTGAAGGTTCGATTGTGTGTACTGAACAGAATCCTCAGCACCAACATGCGAACGGGACTTATTGAGATATTTCGATTGACATATTGTTGAAAATTGCTTTTTCCATTACTTACATAAGGAAGAAAACACTTGGGGGTGTGCTGTAGTATGAAAAGAATCAACGATGGGGTGGTGTGATGCAGCCCGACATGAAGCGAGTTACTGTTACCACCCTGACGTTGATTCATTTCCTATAACAGCAAATCCTGAAGCGTTTTATTCCTATTACGCCACGCCATTTTTTCCTTTTTAAAGCACGCCACGTCATACAATTTTATCCATTTATAAATTGCAAGAAGTTCAATTTAATGTGGAACGTCTGCGATTGTTACTATAGAAACCATAACGTATTAGAACGCGCACATAAATAGAAATCTCCCACCAGCTTCCAATCCATGAGGGTGAAAACTTCCCACATCTTTTCAACATGCCCCCTCGGCAGCGCTAACTGCCTCGGCATCTGGGGAGACGTACACCCGAGCTAACAGCTGGAATGCGCTCTGCCATGTTCATCATAGACTCCTAAAGCCCATCTGCTTTGCTCTTCTGCTTCTCCGTACGATAACACGAGACGACGCACGGACAGCTCGTCCGCGATTCTCACACGTGCGCGCGCGGCTGAGGTGTGTGCGCCAGATGTGTGCGCTTTTGGCTCTACCCTGAGCGTTCCCAGTGCTCATAGAAAGATGAAGAGAATTACTGCTCGCCAGATGTTCAGATGCACATTGAGAAAGGTGCTGTCTTGCCTGTCTCCATCTCTCTTACTCTCTCTCTCTCTCCATCTCTCTCTCTCTTTATTTCTTTCTGTCTCTCTCAGGATCGGTCTGACGTTCAGCATCGACACATGAAGAGGAGAAAGAAGGGAACAAGGCTTAAGCAAGGATCTTATTTATAAACTGTCCCTGTTATGAAATGATTTGATCCTAATTTTTTATTTTTTTTTATCTTATGTTAAATACAAATGAATATGTGCTTGATTCTGATTGGCCAGAAGAACAGGTGTTGATTCATTTTCTATAACAGCATGCTCTAACAGTTCTTCAGTAGTGTGTTTAGATTAATGCACTCGCTTGAATTCATTATTATTTATATAGTTACATCTTAGACAAAGACTCGTACAGCTGACGTGCGATGTAATCGTATACATCACTGATGTAATGAGTCTCCAGTGTCAGCGCTTTGAACAGTCTGATCTAAAGCTGGACGTTTTTTCACCGTGAGGAAGTCTTCAGGACAGAGGAGTTCGTGCTTCTTTTTTGAAGTTAATAAGAGAAAAGAAAAAAAAAAACTCAACTCAGCTTGTCATGTTGTAAAGAAACCGGAAAGCCCTTCATTCTGAAGACGTAAAAAAAAAAGTTAGGGCTTTACCTCTGACTGATCCAAAAAGTGCTGACACTGGAGACTCCTTCCATAAAGTCAAAATAAACGTCAGAGCTGCAGTTACAGAAAATTACTCGACACCTTCTGACCAATCACATTCAAGCATTCGACAGTTCTGTGCTATGCTTCTCAATATATACAATAACATAGATAATATTATGCAATGAGTTGCTATCGGATACCAGAGCCTTATGAATAATTAACCAGCTGTTAATGTAAAGATATAAAGATATTATAATCACTAATTATAATGCCTGCTATCTATTTACACCAGACAAACGGAAATCCAACTCTAATGCTATTGACATATTCAAATCCACGAGTGTATAGCCTACTGTGTATCACTCCACTGCATGTGAACACACTAAAAACATTCTGGAAATGTCATAAGAGCTGTCCGTATGTACGTGTGATGGAGTGTGTGTGAAATTTTACCTCTCCCCAGATGCTCGTCCTCCACTTGAGGCACTTCCCACCTTTGCAGGACTTCTCCTTACGGGGGCGGGGCAAGTGCAGACAGTTCTCTTCGGCTGTTGGTTGGCCAGAGCGGCTGACGCAGGTCACGTTGCGGCGTCTGAAGCCCTTCCCACAGGAGGCGGGGCACTACGATGAAAAAGAGAGAGAGAGAGAGAGAGAGAGAGAAGGAAAGCCATGCAGGGAAGCAATTAGTCATGTTTATAGAGTGACCTGTCAGAATTGTGCTCTTGGATGGAATTATGTTAAATCAAGAAGAAATAAAAAAAAAAATGAGGTCGTGATTTGGTAGAGCAGTTTTGGTGATTTGAGAAATTGTCACATATTAGTACGTATCAGATGACCCATCTGTTGATGATGTTAAATGTGAATCAAGTCTTTTATAAATCCTGAAGATATTTCCAAAGAATAAAATTGAAAGAAAAAAACAAAAAACTTGAAGAGTCTCCTGTAAGCAGTGATATGTATTGTGTGTTCAAAGTAAGTCTAGACACCGTCTCGTATTGCTTCTAGATGAAAAATATTGCTTGTTAGCCACAAAACATGGCTACAAGAAACAAGCTTTCTTTTTTTAAATGGTCCAGGTTCAGTGAATACGGTGAGTAGTAATCCCCGCCTCCTGTGACATCGCCGTTTAGAGCCTACGGACCCAGCAGCTAATCAAAGGCGCCGCTCTGATGGTGGATGAATGCGATGCGACAGGTCTACGAGGTCTACAAATGCACCGCACAGTGGGAGCAAGAACCCGGATGAACTCTGACATCTTTACTTTGACATGAAATCACAGTAGTGTACCTTTCATTGTGATTATTACTAATAAATATTTATTTATTTATTTATTTTATTTTATTTTATTTTTATTTTTTTTTAACAAAGCTTGGCAGTCTTTCTTTATCATACACCATACACATCATCAAAGGGTTTAACAGCAGCATAAGATCTGTCCCTGCTCTCCTTAATGCATTACACACGAATGAGTGAGTGTGTGTGTGTGTGAGAGAGAGAGAGTCTCAGCTGCCGATGTGCATATTATACACCATTTCACAGACACATGATGTCACATTCAATATCATGTACATTCACTATAAAAAAAACGCTGTTGCTTTTCTCTGTGAATATTTCCTGCATAATGCATAATTAACTGTATAATGCAGTTTTAAAAAAAATAAAATTAAATAAAAAAAAAAAACATTTAAATTTTTTTTAAATGAGGAGACTGCATAATACAGGCTATATTTAAAGACAACAGACATAATTAGTTCAATTAGTTCATAATTAGTTTTTTTTTTCTTCCAAACTTTCCATTATAAATGATCAAAATATCATTTGAATTCTATTTTTTCTATCTTTTTATTTTCTCAGAACAGACGGGAAGAACGCTTCGAATGCAAATACCTGGTTTGGTGTGTATGACAAAATGCAGAAGATTTTTGTGTGAGTGTGTGTGTGTGTGTGTGTGTTTAAAAAAAAAAAAAAAGAAAGAAAAGAAAAAAGAAAACCTCCGTTCTTCCCCGAGGGACCGACAATCCTTATAGATGAAATATTCGTCCTTAAAGTCCAATGAAGGACTATAAAGGAGTTTTTAAAGGTTATTTAAAGATGGATTACTGAAGGTTTGATCACATTGACAGTATTTATACCCTGAAAAAATTCCATTTTAGCACCATTTTTGCGCGTAAACTCACTAACTAGGACTTCCAACGAAGGCTCGTGACATACGCTAATAACAGAGGTAATACACTACTTTACTTAAGCGTGGTGTTCATAAGCCCTTCATGACTGGCACGTTATGTCAACTTCAAAAAACATATCCGAAAAAGTATTCTACGAGACAGTATGCTCATTATTACTAATAGCGGTAACACTTCATAAGCCCTTCATGATTGACATAAACCGACATAAAGCTTTATAAACATTTACAAAGGTTTATTCCAACACGTGTCAGCTGACGTAAAGAGTTTTTTTTTTGTATCAATCGTTTATATCAGGTTGACATAACGCACAAGTCAAGTGTAATTACCTAATGTCAATCAAAATCGACTCAAAAGGATTCAGACGTTATGTCAACTTGACATAATAGAGTCTGGTAATGAAGGTAACATAAAAGAGATAACACTTTAAATAAGGGTGGCATCTAACGGGTGATGATTGACATAAAAACTGACATAAAGCTACATAAAGGTTTATTCATGTTTAGTCCAACAAGTGACAAAAGAATTTTTTGTCAGTCTTTATGTCAAGATGACATAACACATGAATTAAGTGCTAAGGGTGACCTGTGTATAAACGTCATGACAACTAATTTTGTAGCTCAGTGCATGGAAAAATAAATAAATAAACAATCAAATAAATAAATAAATACATTTTCCAATTAACCTGAGTTACAATGTCACTTATTATAATGTTCGAATGCATGGAAAGTGTCGACCTTATGTCAACCATAATCTCACAAGACCGAGAGCGTTATGTCAGCATGAAAATGGAGAAAAGACATACGCGCATGACATACGCTAATAACATACGCTGGTACACTTTACTTAAGGGTGCTTTGTGTAGTCAGAGGCCATGACATAACTGACATAAAGCTACATAAACATTTATAAAGGTTTATTCCAACAGGAATCAGTCTGTCATAGAGACATCAAGGTAAAGACAAGGTAACATAAAAGAGATAACACTTAAGATTTTAAAGGGTGATGATTGACAGAAACTGACATAAAGCTACATAAAGACTTATTCATGTTTAGTCCAGACAAGTGTCAGTTGTCATAAAGACTTTTTGTCAATCTATATGTCAAGTTGAGATAATATTATAACTCAGTGGACTTCTGGTTTGTCTATTAAGAGTCACTAAGTCAGCTGTTATAATGTTCGAAAGTACATCAGGCTAGGGTTAGGGTTAGGGTTAGGGTTATGTCAACCAAAAATCCCAAAAAGACTCAAGTAGGATGGACAGAAGTATTCTTTACAACAACTTGTAGTAACACGTTTATGTCAGTTGTCATGAAGGGCTTATGTAGCTTTTATGTAGCGTTATAAAAATGGCACGTGAGTAGAGTTTACTGCATCATCTGGTGCTTGTTATAGCAAGAGTTTTCTTCCTGTGAAGTATTTTAAGGTGGTATTTTTGTGCATGGAAGGTTGCCAGATCAGTATTCATCTTTTTAAATGTAGGCATTTTAGCCTGCACAAATTACTATTATATATTAAACATCAGGTCAAAGTACCTTACACTTCCTTTTCATCTACACGCCAGCGCACACATGTACTGTACGCTTGGCCTCCATGCCCTGCTCAGTGTTTTGTGCGTAATAGCTTTAAGGTTCGGTTCAATAAGCTGCATATACAGTAGTGTACAAGGGATGGAAAACAATCCAGGCCATACAAATCTTTAGGATACAGTGAATTCGAAGAAATTTTGCATTTTGAGGTAAGATTCTCAGGTTTATTCACCTCTAACGGACAAAAATGGAAAAACAAACAAACAAAAACAAAAACAAAAACAAAACAAAGTCCATCAATCCAAGGGAAATTTGAGTTCACACTGTGATCCGATAGAAACGGCGACAAACATGAGCGCAGGGGCCTCCGACAACCGAGAGATCTTTTTCCCATAGAGCGCATAAAGCATTTTCTGAGAAGTGCATCCACGCTGATTACACGTGAGAAAGCACGGGAAGGGGCCCGCGTCCGGATCAAAGGTCACCTCTGACCCCACGTGACCTCAGCTGACCCCCGCCATTGTTCTAGCACAGTGTTCGTTGGAGTGACTGTCAGCGCCACACCGGCATTGTGCTCCATTCGGAAGCAGACTGGCCGTACAAATCCCCTCGCTTGGAATTAGGGCAGCTTGAAAATGATTCTCCATTGCTCGAGTCATTTTTGATGAATAGAGGCTTCAGATAATCGGAGCCTGGGAATTTCAAGCCTTTTTAGGACCTTGAACCACACCTTTTACAGCGACGATCGATCACAAGTGCTAGCTTTCAATAAAGACGTGTCTCTACAAGAACTGCAAGCATGCTTTAATCCATTGACATCTTCAGCATTGTATTTTTAATAGACAGTTTTGTAATAATAATAATAATAATAATAATAATAATAATAATAATAATTCAACATTATATAATAATTCAACACGTTATAGACATGCTATGATCTACACCAGTCTTACGTTGATACCTACGTATATGTTGTATAAAAATATCTTTAAAGGAGTTTCCGACATAGAAAAAAACAAAACAAAACAAAAAAACCCCAAACAAATACGTAAAGCCTTTGTGTATACATATTAAATACGGACAATAGATTTAATACACTGAGCAGCAGAAATAAATACAAATACTTACATAAATAAACAGAGATTTCACCTGACACAACATTGTGTATTACTGCCATCAAGTTTGTAACTTTTCAACTGACGATATGAGGAAAAACACCAGAAATTTGACATCTGGCAACGCATCTCATGTTCATATTATACGACAATATCGAAGTCATAGAATTGACTTCAACTGATGATGAAGATGCTATTGGTTAGCATTAAAACTGAAGATCCAATGAATGTCAATGAAGATCCAATAAACTGTAATCCTAAATGGCAGAAACGGCACAAATATTGCTTCACGCGTTCAGGTTATAATATGTTCATCTACATCATTATGTACAACTTTTTCAAGAAGATTTTTTTCAGAACAAGCAGTCTAGGGCTGGAGAATACCAGAGGTAATTATCTTAATACAGCATTTTATGGAGGGGAAGAAAAAAAAAAAAAAAAGAACAGTTCGAACAGATCAAAGATGATAATGTTCGGTAACAGCCAGCAAAATGACATGATGGTCGTCGATAAAAACTTTCGTTCATCGCTACTAGCACGAACCCTTTTCACAACAAGGATCTTTAGCGCTAAATCAATTCCGTACAAATTCTAAAAGAGGCAAAATTTAGGCACAAACCATAGCTTGGCTAATTCAATGCGTTTTCGCAGTGTGTAAAAAAATAAAAAATGAGGCGAAACGAATTTTCCCCAAATTTGAACCATTCCTTTAAAGGAAATTACGAAAAGCCTGGGAAAGTGTTCAGAGCTCGTGTAAATGATCATGAGGTAGACGCTTATCACTGGCCAAGAAAAAGAATAAATCCTCCGGAGCATAAAACTAATCTTTGGGGAACTGCAACAACAACAACAACAACAACAACAACAACAACAACAATTTGTTTTTTTTTTGACATGTAAAAAACAAAAAACTGCGCTACAATCAAAAGAAACTTTTATAAACTATATAATATAGTATATACGACCGCTATGTACGAATTTGATATATAACCAGAAATCTATCTGCTTAATATGTGATGTTTGTAATATACAAAAATAAATATGAAAACATGAAGAAAAAAAAAAGAAATATGAATAATAATTAAAAAAAAAAAACAATAGCAGGGTGAAGTGTCCCTTGTTTTGTGAAAGCACCATTATGAGATTCAGAGTTGAATGGCGTACTGAGGTATGGTCGTGAGCGGAAAGTCCAGACATGGCGATCGGACCATTTACAATCAAATACAGGAGATAATACAGAAATAAAGATATCAGTATTTTCATCTTAAGCACCGCTTGTGAAATGTGCCGTAGACTTTTACAGTGTGTAATATAATATATACGAATACAGTCAGATTTCACTGTAAACCCACACCAGACGGATGCTTGCTCACGAATTAGAGATTAAGTTCATAACTGATAAGCTATAAATTGCGAGTACAGCATTTATTTAGTAACATTACAGCTTGTTAGTGCTTTATTTATTGTTCGAATATTCTTACGTTGCATTATTTCGGAAAATTAGTTTGAAAACGGTTGTTAATTCGACGTGTTCGATGTATAGTGCAAATGCAGACGTATTGGACAGCTACTGAATTACAGTTCAAATAAGCCGCTGGTAATCGAAATCAAGCAGAATAGAAAGGGCATTTCGATTAACGATTCAGATTTCAGCTGAACGAAAGCATTTAAAGACGTTTAAAAATGTATATAGTCACGAACAGCGATTAAGGGGTCCAAGCACTGTGTGATGGACTGGTGCGATGCCTTTTGTTTCGTTCCATGCTCATTTTAAAACATCTAGAATTCGTGTGATAGATGTTTTCATTTTCCGAAGGGTAATTTGTATTTTAATTATCAAGGTGCACACCTGAACGTTGGTGAGAAGACTTTCTGGACCATGCCAAAGCAGTGTGCCAGATTTCATAAAAAGAATGTGAACTGTTCTATGTACTGAAACAGACTTCCATGGCATGTGTAATATAATATAATATCCATCCATCCATTTTCTGTACCGCTTATGCTTCAGGGTCGCGGGGAACCTGGAGCCTATCCCAGGAAGCATGGGACACAAGGCGGGGTACACCCTGGACGGGCGCCAATCCATCACAGGGCACATACACATTCATACACTACGGACACTTTTTGGACATATAATGCATGTCTTTGGACTGGCGGAGGAAACCGGAGTACCCGGAGGAAACCGACGAAGCACAAGGAGACACACCGGGAGCCGCGGCGGGAATCGAACCCTCGACCCTGGAGGTGTGAGGCACACTTATCCTTTTAGGGCTCCTGCACCTCTGGTGCTTGGACCCCTAAACACTTCTAGCCTTTACACTAAAAAGCAACATTTCCAGAAACAGCAAGAATGTTTGAACACTAAAAAAGCACTAAGAATCTGCTAACGCAGCCAAGTAATTGGTGTATTCACTACATGTGGGTATGGCGCAGATTATTTCTGAAATACCGCTGTATTCGATCCGTCTCACTTTAGGATTGTGGGAAAAAAATTAAAATACAGGAATATGACCAGATAATTTCAGCAAACGACTTTCTGTACAACTTGATTTTTTTTTTCCCTGGTACTTTTTTTTTTTTTTGCATATGGAGTTCATGATGAAAAGTCCTCATATACAAAATCCAACGGATCTACAAACAAGAACTGCATATACGCTACATAACAATGTGTATAATGTTCTAAGAGAATGAGTAATGATGTAATGTGCTATACGCGTTTTTCAAAATCTTATATAATAAATTAAAAAAAGCTAGCTACAAAACTTCAACCTTGGATTACTTTGGCATGTGTGTAAGAAGCAGTCGTCACGGGCTAAGCAGCGATTCGGACACGTACTGTAAATACCACACTCTCGTTCTGTTCCCTTTTTGTATTGAACTTTAGCGAGAGCTCAGCGTGTGTTTGGGGTTAGGACGGGTGAAAGACAGGACGGACAGAGGGAGGAGTGTTATTACGGGCGTACCGAGCTCCACGGTTCGGCTCTCCAGTGGGAGCACGGCTGCATGTTGCACTGCTCTCGGTCAGGCGGTTTGTCCAGAATCTCGCAGCTCTGATCGCTAAAGCGTTCGCCGCTGGGACGCTGACAGACCACGAGGCGCGTCTTTACTCCACCGCCACAGGGTTTCGAACACTACAGACACACAGGGAAAGAGAAATAACGGTTTAGTGCGTTCTCAATCTGGTCACGTGACCTTCCAGGAAGACCAGCATTTCTACAACGGTAATTTCAACACGTTTCTTAATGTTCTTGCGCTTACGTCTCACCACAGCCAATCAGAAGCATTGAAAATTGACCCATATGAAAAAAAAAAAATGCTTTTATGTTCGAATACCAGCCAAAAAGGATACCAGCTTACTAGTCAGTCTATCATGTTAGTGAACAAATACAGTGTGTGTGTGTGTGTGTGTGTGTGTGTGTGTCGTACCTTGCCCCAGTTGCCGTACACCCACTGTGGACACGGTCCAGACTCACAGCCGCGCTGTTCTGCAGGTCGAACGCTCTCGTCACAGCTGTTAGCCGGGTACCCGTTCTCATCCTGGCACACCACCGCCCGCCTCTGGAATCCTCCGGCACACGTGCTCGAGCACTGAGGAGACCAAGACGGAAACGTCAGCACACACACACACACACACCATCACAAACACCCGCTTGTTTTTGTGACATTTCAGACATGTGTGACATATACATTGCACGTTTGCGAGCAGGAAGAACTTTCTACATTCTACATTTTCTAATCCTGAGTCTAACCCTAAGCTTAACCCTAAGATTTTTCTGCGCTGTAGTGTGGATGTAAAACCACTGCTGACTGTCATGTGATCCAGCCAACGTGGAGGGCGAGTTCATTTACGTTTACGGTATTTAGTATTCACGCTGGTCCGAAGCAGCCTACAGAAGTGCATCAAAATCCCAACGTCACGCTAGTATATACTATATACTAGTAATACTATCAAGCTAAAACCCTGTTAATGAGGAGATTACACAGAGTACACGCCTGTTGGTAACGTTTTACTGATATATAAACACAGCAGTCCTACAGTACAGACATATCTCACAGCTGAATATCTAGGAATAATACGTAGCTGAATAATATCCGTCTTGGCCTGTCGTCACGAAATAGTGCAAACGTCCTGGTTCAGGCAGGACGAGCAATGTTTATAAGCTTAGGATAGCCGTTTTATCTCATCGATGCATTTCAGGGTGGATTAGAACCACCAAAAAGGACAAGAATAGTTTTCCAGACGCTTTTGAATGTATCTGGTCTATTAACATTAACATCCACGTTGTGGTCGAAAGGAAGAGATTATAATGATGCATATACGTGTGTGTGTGTGTGTGATATACACTAGAAACACCCCCCGAAACCAAAAATAATATTTCTAAATCCGGTGCTCGCAGCATCCTTTTAGACAAGGACGACTTCAGATTCTATAAAAGAATCTTTTGAAAGAGCAGAAGCTATTTTTGGCTTCTATAAATACCTTCCATGGATGTATTTATAGATCGAAATGTCAAGACTCATTAGGGACACAATGGTCTTTATCTGTAAAGAGGAAATGCTGATGATTCGCAGTCTGCGGGTAAAGCGTCCACTGACCTGCTACCATCCAGGAGAAATGTTCTACGGACATGTCCTCCTCCGACGCTAAAACTAAAACGTTATCCCCTAAATCGAATCGAATTGTTTTCCGCTCAGATTGTCGGTGACGTATCGAAGCTTTAAGCAGAACCTTATCTCCATGTGATACTCACCGCTCCCCACGGTCCGAACCGCCACTGCGACTGCGGACGCGCCCCTCGGAGTCGATCCGCCCTGCCAGCGGGTGCGGCTTTTTTACGGGCGTCTTGGTTAGGAGGGAAGGGGGCGTGGTCACCGGGCCGAGACGGGCACTGGGGCATGGCGCACTCCTGCTCCGTCGCCGGCCGATCGTCCGCGTCACACTCGCTCACGTCCACCACCTGATCGCTGAAGTTCACGCAGAGAATCTGACGAGCAGCTTTACCCTGACCGCAGGAAACAGAGCACTGTGGACACAGAAACCACATCGAATCGGTATAGAGACGGCCATCTCGGTAGAAAATGTAAAGCTTTCAACCGGAAAGCTGCCGTTATGGAAAATGAATCAATACCTTCTGCTCTATTCTGAGTTCGGATAAGTAGCTTAAGACCTAGCTATATAGTGAAAGGTAAATAAATTCATATCGGATCGAATCGGCGCTTTTATTATTCATTTTGGTCCATATATACAGACGTTTACACACGTATATACATACACACACATACATCTGGGCGGTGGTGGTGGGGGTATCGGTTCTTTGAGAAGCGACACCTGATTATGTCTTTAAAATGTGTGTAATTAACTTTAGTTTCATGATGTTTACTTATTAGGGTTTATTTTGCTTACGCCAGCACTCTTCAGGCCCTAGAGGCCGTGCTGAATCATTAGAAAGTTTTGTGGCAATGAACTGGTTGTAGGCCTGTGTGCTCTGTGTGTGTGTGTGTGTGTGCGCTGTGTTTACAGATGTTTCCCATCAAGAGAGTCGTGCTGATACGCCCACTCACACACACACACACACACACACACACACACACACACACACACACACGAGCAGCCATATGCAGAGAGGCCAGAGGAGGGTCTGTGTGTTATTTATGTAAGAGATACTTAGCGTAGTTCTCCAGGAGGACAGTCGTTCCCTATACAATCACATATACACTCCAGCTACCTCCCTTCCTCTCGTTTAAATGCCCTGATTGCAGCCTATCAGTGATCAACGTAGAAGTGAAGCTGCCCTGTCGACTTAGAAGTGATATAAGCAGGTTCGTGTGACTAATCACACCCATAACACTGCCTTGTAAGGAATGATTATGTTGAGTTCGTGTCAGCAGCTAAAGCACAGAACTGCAAACAGCAGCATAAATCCCCTGAACTCGTACGGTACCGTCATACCAAATCATCCCGTCGTACTGTATTGTTTCCAGCCAAACAGACGAACCTCCAGGTGAGTCTCAATCAGCTGCCTAGGTGGTGAATCGGTGTACGGGTACTGGTAAGGACCCTGGCTGGCTACACATTGGGACACCGATGACTCAATTTCCAGCGATACGACTACACACTTGCGTTGTAAAACGTCCCCACCGGCATTTATCACCACCAGGCAGGATGATATATTTCTGAAGTGTTTTTTAGGGAGAGAACGTTCCAGTGCACTGGAAGGATTTCGATTGAGACAGCCTATTGACGCTTTGTGGGCGTTCCCCAGCATTAAAATAACAATATGTAGCGATATAATGTTATGATAGTGTTTAGTGCAGGCCTAGATCACTCTGTGAAAAGTCCCCCAACTACCCCCCCAACTACCCCCCCAACCACCCCCCCCCACCCCCCAGCCTCGACTTCAAGTACGGTAGAAGACGTTGTCGTTGTCATACCTGAGACCATTCCAGAACCTTCCACTGACCACACGCCAACACGGAGCACACGTCCGTAGCGGGAGGTTTGGGGAGATGAGCACACCATGAATCCTCCGCCACGCCGCCCTGAGTGTCACGACAGCTGACATAGCGCATCCGTATTCCCTTCCCGCAGGTGGCGCTACACTGTGGCGTAATGAAAGACACAAACGCTTAGATCAAACACACACACACACACACACACACACACACACACACACAAATGCCTTCATACATACAGTACGTTCCAAGTTAGACATGCAAGCACGTAGTAGCTATAGTAAATAATAGCTAAGGAGGTTTAACGTCACCTCTCGATTCTGATTGGTCGGAAGTTGCTGATTAAGGTTTATATGAATATTAATGAGCTCGTTCTAATATGTTATGATTATCGTTTCAGCTCATTCACAGGGGCTTGTATGGCGGAGGTGTTCGATTAAAGAACGTGTGATCGTTGATATGGTGACTTTTTTCTGTAAGGAGTCTCCAGGGTCAGCGCTTTTTCAGGACAGAGGAGTTTATTCAGTAACAAGAGGCTGATGCGGGAACATTTATTTATGTAAGTGATCGCAGGGACTGATATAATGTTTTGCACAACATTAAATGGAACTATAAACAGATAAAAAGTGCAAGGCTCTGTTTCTCAGGAGGTAAATAGGGCACGTGTTGGTAAAATGCTGTGGTATAAGAGGAAGAAAACACTTCAGGCATGCTGTTCTACGATAATAATGAAAAGTAATGGTAACAGTAACTCGTCTTGGCGCTCACCGAGCCATCGCTGACTATTTTCCTAAAGCAGCACGTCCCCAGGTGTATGCGTAATATTTATTCCGCGTGTCAGGATTGTAATAGGATTTACCTTGATACTGCATAAAGGAAGGGAAGGCTGTGATGTTGTACCTGAGTCCATGATCCAAAGCGCCACTGGGTTTTGTGGCCCGGATGAGGAACCGGCTTGGTGTCTGGGGAAACAGGATGGGTGACGGGGCACGGCGAGACTTCGCAGTCCTGTGGAAAGAAAGAGAAAGAGAGAGAGAGAGACATAGAGAGAGTGAGACAGTGAGAGTGAGAGACAGAGAGTGAGAGTGAGAGAGAGACAAAGAGAGAGAGAGAGAGTAAGAGAGAGAGTGCAGTGAGAGAGAGAGAGCGTAAGAGAGAGAGAGAGACAAAGACAGAGAGAGAGTAAGAGAGAGAGAGAGACCATGAGAGAGAGCAGTGAGAGAGAGAGAGAGAGAGAGCATAAGAGAGAGAGACAAAGACAGAGAGAGAAGTGAGAGAGACAGAGAGAGACAGAGAGAGAGAGAGACAAAGAGAGAGAGAGCAGTGAGAGAGAGACAGAGAGAGAGAGTGAGAGAGAGAGCGTAAGAGAGAGAGAGCAGTGAGAGAGACAGAGAGAAAGACAGAGAGAGAGAGAGAGACAAAGACAGAGAGAGCAGTTAGAGAGACAGAGAAAGAGAGACAGAGAGAGAGAGAGAGAGAGAGAGACAGAGAGAGAGTAAGAGAGAGAGAGAGAGAGCAGTGAGAGAGAGTAAGAGAGAGAGAGCAGTGAGAGAGAGACAAAGAGAGAGAGAGCAGTAAGAGAGACAGAGAGAGAGACAGAGAGAGAGCAGTGAGAGAGACAGAGAGTGAGAGAGACAAAGAGGGAGAGACAGAGAGAGAGAGTAAGAGAGAGAGAGACAAAGAGAGAGAGCAGTGAAAGAGACAGAGAGAGAGAGAAAGCGTAAAAGAGAGAGAGAGAGACAAAGAGAGAGAGAGCAGTGAGGGAGACAGAGAGAGAGACAGAGAGAGAGCAGTGAGAGAGACAGAGATGAGAGAGACAAAGAGGGAGAGACAGAGAGAGAGAGTAAGAGAGAGAGAGACAAAGAGAGAGAGAGCAGTGAAAGAGACAGAGAGAGAGAGAAAGAGTAAAAGAGAGAGAGAGAGAGAGCAGTGAGAGAGACAGAGAGAGAGACAAAGAGAGAGAGAGCAGTGAGAGAGACAGAGAGAGAGAGAAAGAGTAAGAGAGACAGAGAGACAGAGAGAGAGAGCAGTGAACAAATCTGCAGTTTAGATGATAGATTAATATTTAGAGAATGCAAATACTAATTTCTGAATATATATCCGATCATTACTGACTCTCTCTCACGCTCTCTCTCTCTCTCTCTCACCCACCCACACACACACACACACACACACACACACACACACACACACACACACACACCCATCTCCAGGCCTGCAGTGTTCAGGGTGGGCTGCCGTGTCCCAGACTTCACGCCCAACTGGCCGGCATCACACGGCCCGACTCGCTCTGGATCACCGCCTCTGACGTGGTCATTCAGAAATGAAAAGCGAGCCTCACTGCCTCTCTCTACCTTTCTCCCCTCTCCTCTATACACACACACACACACACACATATATATATATATATCTCCCTGCCTGTCTTCCTGTCCAACTTTTCACTCCTTGCTTTTATTCCCGCTTTAACACTTTTCTTCTATTCCCCTGATTCAATATCGTCTCACGTAAACCCGTTCCCAAAACTCTCGCGGACCCACGGCCGGTGTCTCGTTTCCAACCATTACACCTCTTTACACTGCCGTTTTTGTCCTTTTCACTCGTTTCACACATTCAGGAGAAAGAAATGCTACACTTCTACCAGGAGCTTGTTGGCACCGGGTCAGAGGGTTTGTCCAATTGACACTAATTTCATCTGAATGCTCAAGAAAGAAAGAAATCACTTGGGGGGACCACACCAAGACCACACCAAGTTCCAGACCATCGCAAGGTTCATTTAATAAAGCACGAAGTACGTCGTACATCGCAGTACTTTTTGTCCATTTATAGTTACGTTCAATGTTGCTGAACGTCCACGAAAGAAGTGTTTTATTCCTCACATTCTACTGAAAACTATTACGATTTTGTCCTCCGCAACGTTTAGGACATTAGCTTGAATAGTTCCTGGTCCAAAAAGTACCTAAAATAGTTCCTGGTCCAAAAAGTACCTAAAAAAGTTCCTGGAAATGTAGAAACATGGATTGGGTTTCTTAAAAAAAAAAGAAGAAAAAAGATCCGGGGCTCATGGCAAAGCCTTACTTGAGCTAAGGTGTGAAATTTCACACACACACACACACACACACACACACACACAGTAACTTTATAAGCCACTTAACACGAAAAGGTTTCTGAAACACGTCTCACTTTCATTTTAACAAAGGTTTAAATCCACACCAGCGCGTACTAACATGAACCCGTGTGTGTGTGTGTGTGTGTGTGTGTGTGTGTGTGTGTGTGTGTGATTCTCAAGCGTCTCTTTCCCGCTGTGTCACATTTGAATGATAAATAATCTAAGTATAAAGATTTAACAGTTTCGTATATTAGTACTATTGTATAAGACAAGAACGACTGACACACACACACTCACACACACACACACAGGAGTAAATGATTGTCTCACCTGTGTGTCAGTGGGGCGTGTCGCTGCGTTACAGTCAGTGTCGTCCCTGACCGAGCCGGACGAGCTGACGACACACTTCACAACTCTTCTTTGATAGCCGGGGCCACAGGAGGTGGTGCACTAAAACCGCACACACACACACACACACACACACACACACAAACCAGAAGACAGACAGAAAGAAAGGTCAGCTAGGGACAACAGTCAACAGTTATATGGTTCTATCCTCTATCCAGCAGGATGGAGGAACAAAAGGCAATGAGCTCTCTCTATCTTCCTCTCGTTCCTTTTCCGCCTCATTGAAGTCGATGAAATGAGGTCAGGCCCGAGCGACGGCGTTTTTCCGTGCGGCTCCATTTAATGCCTTCAAACGTACGTTTCAAGTGATGGATCGGTCCGTGCTACGGGAAAGTCTGATCTCCGCCATACTCTCGGACTTGAATGGAAGTTTTCGACTCCTTTTATGTGAGGTTGTGTGTGTGTGTAGGGCCTGAGCAAATATCGCTGGCTTTTCACAAGGTTTTCACATACAGACATAAAACGCTTATGGTTGCAGCTTGCACATAATACACTCACACACTCACACACACGCACATACACACACACACACACATACACACACTCTCACATACACACACACGAGTGCAGATGCTGTATACAGTCAGTGATTGATGGGTTTTATTTTGTGTGTGTGTGTGTGTGTGTGAGAGAGTGTGCGTGAGTGAGAGAGTGTGTGTGTGAGAGTGTGTGTGTGCGTGTGAGTGTGTGTGTGAGAGACTTTGAGAGTGTGTGTGTGTGTGTGTATGCGTGTGTGAGTGTGTGTGCGTGTGAGTGTGTGTGTGTGCGTGTGTATGCGTGTGTGAGTGTGTGTGTATGTGACTGTGAGAGTGTGTATGTGTGAGTGTGTGTGTGTATTCGTGTGTGCGTGAGTGAGTGTGTGTGTGTGACTGGAGAGTGTGTGTGTGTGCATGTGTGTGTGTGCATGTGTGTGTGTGTGTGTGTGTCCTCACCGGGCCCCAGGAGCCGAACTGCCAGGACGCACACTCCTGCTGCTGACACGCCTGCACCGACTCCGGTTTGGCCGAGCTGCAGAAGCGCTCGTCTAGCCGCTCGTCTCCGAACTGACACCACGTCTGACGGTGTTTATAGCCTTTCCCACACGTCACCAGGCACTGCGCACACACACCCATCACATCAACACGTTCCTTTGTGTATTATACTCATAACAGGAAAGTACTAGGATTGTATATAGAACAATTCAGATTAAGATACGTTAATTCGTGTCCTTGCATCACGACGATAAACTGTGATAGCTGTGAACTGCACATTGGGCGTGTAAAATATATATAAACATTTACACACAATATAATTGACATTTATGTATATGGATAGCCAAAAACTCCCACATTAATAAGCATAATACATAATACAAATATGTATGCAAGAGCGCCTATAGGGCATGTCATCTCATTTGGTTGAATGTAGGAGCACCTATAGGGCACGTCATCTCATTTGCTTGAATATATACATATATAAATGTATACACATAATATAATTGACATTTATGTATATGGATAGCCAAAAACTCCCACATTAATAAGCATAATACATAATACAAATATGTATGCAAGAGTGCCTATAGGGCATGTCATCTCAATTGGTTGAATGTAGGAGCACCTATAAGGCACGTCAGCTCATTTGCAAGAATGTAGGAGCACCTTTAAGGCACTTCATCTCATTTTCTTGAATGTAGGAGCACCTTTAAGGCACATCATCTCATTTGCTTGAATGTAGGAGCACCTATAGGGCACGTCATCTCATTTGCTTGAATATATACATATATAAATGTATACACATAATATAATTGACATTTATGTATATGGATAGCCAAAAACTCCCGCATTAATAAGCATAATACATCATACAAACATGTATGCAGTAGCGCCTATAGGGCACTTCATCTCATTTTCTTGGATGTAGGAGCACCTACTAGTTTAAGCTTGTTCATTAATTCAGGGTTTAAAGTCTATACCTCTGACCACTCGCCAGTCCTCCATTGCGGACACGGGAACTCGTTGCAGGGCTGGACTACGAGTTTGTCCCTCGAGTTGCATTTACTCTCATCGTTCTCAGGCGACATACACGTGGCGCTCCGACGGCGTGTCCCCCCTCCGCAACTTTTTGAGCACTACGCACAGCAAGCAAACAGAACAAACGGATGTTTTAACATGCTCATTGTTAAATACAGTAGTTATACGAACACTAATGAGCCGAAGTGTGAGGTCGACTGATTTTCATCCTCACCTCCGACCAGGGCGAGTACTCCCACACGCCGGGGTTACAGTCACCATGGCAAACCTCCTTATTGTCAGGTTTCTGCAGGTGGCTGCAGTTTTGCTCATCAACTCTCTGGGTTTTGCCATCATTACGGTTGTATTTTGCGCAGTAGATTTCCAGCGTGCGGTAACCCAGTCCACATGTAGCCGTGCACTCGCTCTTACGGGCCACGTGCCACCTGGGAAATGAAGATTAAATTACACCTTCCCTTTCCCAGCTGTAGATCGAAAAACACCACGAAATGATCCAAGTGACAGTTTGAAATCCGTGTCAATGGTTTAGACCAATACAGATTAAAGCTCATAGATGAGAAGAGCTTGATGAAATATTGAATTAACAATCCATAACTATAACAGAGAAGGAAGTGGCAACAAAAGTTACCATTAATAGTGCTTTCTGTTGACATGTTCTGGCCACATTGGCTTCCCAAAGTTTCTAAACAGTAATAAAGGCCACTCCAGGGATTTGAACCAACAAACTTTCGGGTATTAGTACAGAATCGTATCCACTGAGCTACCGCTGCTCCGTTGCTGTAACTCTGAACCTGGATAAATAGCTGAATACCTGAGTTCACAGTCTGTGTTGCACGGTTCTGTGAAGGCCTCCGGTCGAGGTGAGCCATGGCACCTTTGATCCGAAACCACCATGTGGTCCAACTCACGATTGCACAGGATTTTCCTCTTACGCTCCCCTGAGTGATGCAACAACAAACAGATACACACTGATATTTCATCCACATTAAGATATACGTACACATAATCGTTGCATCCATGAAAAAAATAAATAAATAAAACCTTCGACTCCTCTGCCTTGAAGACGTTCCCGTGTTGAAAAATGAAAAGTTACAGTGTTGACACTGGAGACTCCTTCCAACGACGCTAAATAAACAACTCCTTACGCTATCGATGTTGTAGTGTCATTACAGAAAATCAATCAACGCCCGAACTGGCAAATCAATTCGGGTGCTGTTCCAATCTCTGAATCTTTTCTTGCAAAGGAAAAGCGTATATATATATATATATATATATTTCTTTTCAGGGTATCCAAAGATCAGCTCCTACGCGACGGATTTGCAATCTCGGAATATTCCGGGCCAATAGATTTCCATCAAATAGCTCTAAGATTGTGTGAAGGCGGGAAACCCCGAAGCCCAGATGTTTGGCCAGTGTGCAGCCTTACTGTTTCCAATGGCCTCATTGACCTCAACCTCTCTAAACTCCCTCACAGGAGACACTGAAAAGACTGTAATGGCAGAAGTCCTGGAGAACCCTGACGTAAACATACTCATCTCTCATCCCAAGCGTAGCAATACCATATCACCAAACGATTCAGCCAACTGTATAGATAGCAATGTAAAGAGAATATTTTTAACAACAAGGAACATTACAAACATTCCTTACCTTGGCACAGGCGGCTACACTCCTGCCACGGGCCGTACGCGTCCCAGATAAAATGTTGAGTCATGTCTTCGATGGGAATGTTATAGGAATACCTGACGTCTGGATTGAACAGGTTACCTACAGACAGAACCTGTGAGAAACGTAAGAGAGGGCGAGAAGACGAAGGGATTATGATCCTCGAATGTATTTTAATAATGCAAATACTCGCAATATCACAGTAACAAAGTACCGAGGATGCTCGAAATACTTCCAGAAAAGTCTTATCGTTTCTATGGAAACCAGTTACACAGGGATTTGTAGGATGGACAGTGCACATGACTAGATCGCACGTGAATGATGGTTTCTAGCTATAACATTAAATGTAACTATTAACGGATAAAAAGTATGCTGTTTCGCTTCTTGAATAAATAAAAAATTGTAATTGTCGGCAAGCCGCTGTGGTATCAGAGCGATAATAAAACACCTCGGGGTGTGAGGTTTAACAAAAAATAAAACTTCAGGGTGTTAACAGCAACTCCAGATCACACTACCCTGTTTTTGTTGTGTATTTTACTATTACAGCTCAGCGCAAGTGATTTATTCTGTATGAAATCGTCCGACGTTCCCAGAACTAATCTCTTCTCATTTGAATATACAGCTCCTTTTCAATTCGAAACAAAATGCCAAACAGAAACGGTCACTTCAGACAAACCCCTCAAATCCTTCATGTGAAAAACTCAACGTGTGTCATTATATTTCGGAATTCCAAAGCGGTGGAAGCGGCTCGGCACGGACCTGGATGACGATCTCCTCCTCGATGCGGTCGGTGCAGTTGAGTCTCTCGACGACGTGGTCGGAGCCGCTGTACTCCAGGACAGCTCTCCCGACTTTGACTTCCCTTTTAAACATGCTGACCACAAAATCTCCATTCAGTAAATATTCTCCACGACTGTTGGCCACGGCTGGGGAACAAAGGAAAAAAAAACAAACAAGAAATATCAAATCAGAGTGCGTTTATTGACACAGATTATGACTTGCCGAGTTGTGGCTTGATCCAAGGCCAGATAAATACTCATCTGGAAAACTTACGGTGTAAGCCTAATAAAGTATACTGTTATATCACTTTTATTACTAGTATTATTATTAGTATTAGAGATGCATCCAGGATGTTTCATCAGAAATAGTACAGTACATCATGATAGTACTGAACATGTGTCAAGAAAATGTTATTGACTACGTTTACATGGACAGCAGTAATCTAATTACTGACCTTATTCTGAATAAGACAGTATTCTGATTAAGGTGTTTACATGAGTCGCTTTTAGAATGCTATTTTCATGTTCCCGTGTTACATGTTATAGACCATAATTAGATTAACGGCACACGTCATTACATCCCCACGCCACACCGTCCGACGTCCCTCCAGAATTTCACGTATCGACATACAGTTTGTCTTCGTTATGGGACCGTATACAGTTTTGGGTGTTTTTATTAAAAAATTTTACGAACGCTTCAAGTGAGGTTAATTATTTGTCATGCTGTACATGCTAATAGACGACTGCTTGAAGCCGTGGGCTGCGTCCCAAACCGCGTACTTACCTACTGTATAGTAGCCGAGATACATGTATTTCGCCTGCTATAGGCCTAAAGAGGGTAAGTACGCGGTTTGGGACGCAGCCGTGCTCTCTTGTTTGCAGTCAAACGGTTGAGCGCTGATCGTGTCCTGTCGCAAAAATGCGGTGAAAACTCTCACACGACGTTAACAGTGTGATTAAGGTGTGTACATGTCTGTAACGCACGTCCATAATGCGACTAAAACAGAAATCCTCCACACGTCTTAATTCCATTTGTGTTTACTTCGAGTATGACCTTAATCGGATTAAGGTAATTAAGAATTGCTCTTTACATGGTAGATTCTTAACCAGAGTATCGTCTTGTCATAAGGTATAAGAGCCAATCGTGTTCCAAAATGCAAATACGGCACATGCAACATCAGTTTCCTAAGAAAAGGGGAGGAGCGAGTGAGATTTTCAACATGTACGCACATAGAATCATGATGAGAGTAAAAGTGTAGACGCTTCTTTGCCTTATTTTTTTTTTTTTTTTTGCAAAAAACAAATCACAGGTTTATATAAATGCACTCATTCTAATAGTTAAAAACACAGGGACACAGGGACTTTAGATTATTTCGCATCTATGGAAAGAGTCTCCACTTTCCGTGCTCTGTGACAACCAGGTTAAGCTGTAACCCGTACGATAAGAGAAACGACCTTCTTTTATGGCTGTTCCACGCCATTAAACGTAACCATAAATGGATAAAAAGTCTGCTCAAATGCGTCGTTCTTTAATGCGTTTCAAACCGCTGTGGTATGAAAGGAAGAAAACACGTCGAGATGTTATACACATTACCGTTATTGGAAAAGAATCGACTTTGAAGCGGTAGCTGTGACTCACCTAACCATCGTAGATTATTTTCCTATAAAGGCACACCCCCAAAGTGTTTAGCGCCTCATGTAGTACACGTACGTTGGAAAAAGTCTAGCTAGATACATACATGCAAAGAAATCATTTTCACTGCGCATTTCAGGCGTGGTCCCAGCAGAAATTGTGCACGTTTTATCGACAGTGCAACGAAGCTAATTGGGCTAAAGGAGTTCGGCATTCCTCGGAGGAGCCGGCTGTTCCTTTAATGCACACATTCATATCCACTAATGCGATTATGTCGCTTATTTCCTGCATTACTTTCCTCACCATTTCACACATCACAGATCCCAGAGACTTTCCGTAAACCTGCAAATCTCACACACACACACACATACACACACTCACACACACACATTATCATCATCTCCAGGGCACAGTGACCTACTCATGCTACAAGCTGTGGACAGGATCTGTTTTTTTTTTTTTTTTTTTCTCCTGAGGCTTACAGAAAGTTCCGGCCCATTAAAAGTATGAGCATGTGCTCAGCACACGATTTGCACACTAGACAGCTGGCTGGAAGCCGACTTCCTCAAAATTAAAGCTCTCTCCGATCAAACACACTCGGCTGACTCATGGAACCACTCGAGTCACATGATGACACACTGGACTGTCGTACTGAGCACGAGGAATTTCCTTTTCTGTAAAAAGAGGCTCGCCGGTCCACTTACACAATAACACGGGACCGCGTTCTGAGCACGGCACTAGTGATAGCAACAACCGGGACTGTTTGCAAGATTAAAAAAAAAAAGGTAGCTCATAGCGAGGTGGGAAACGGATGCAAAAATACTTCTTTTGGACGCTCATTGCGGTCTGGAAGATTTCTTTTTCATGCTTCCTGTTGGAAAGTTAGACATCACGCGTGAAAAGGATGCGAAAAGGATTTCTCCTACAAAGGAGAAGTAATGATGGTTTATGCAGGCAATAATGTAGCAGACGGGAAATGACGTGTTATTTGACTTTTGAGTTTCTTTTTATTTCATTTTATATTAGAAGGAGGTTCCCATCTAGTACCCAAAAGCACCCTGTTAGTAGAACTCCTTAAGAAACCAGAACCACTGACCATCCGAAGGTCATCACTATCAGTGCAAGAGACGTAACAAAAACGTACACTTTTTTGGAAATATAGAGTTTTTTAAGGTTCCTAAAGGGTGTGTCCCCTTTTAAATCTGGTTCCAAGTAAAATAGCCCAAATCATTAACCATCTAAAGAACCCTGGAGGAACCCTTTTGTCTGAGAGGTTATAGTTTAACTACTATTAATATCATAGACAAAACAAAAAGAGTACTTTTAGAAATAAAGAGTTCCTTTAGGTTCTTTGGATATTGGGGTGGGGGGGGGTCTTTGGATAGTTAGGGGGTTTCTTTGAATGGTTAGAGAGTTCTTTGGATAGTTAGGGGGTTCTTTGGATAGTTGGGGGGGGTTTGGATAGATAGGGGGTTCTTTGGATAGTTAGGGAGTTCTTTTGATAGTTGGGGGGGGGGGTTGGATAGATAGGGGGTTCTTTGGATAGTTAGGGGGGTTCTTTGGATAGTTACAGGGGTTCTTTGGATAGATAGGGAGTTCTTTGGATAGTTAGGGGGGTTCTTTGAATAGTTAGAGAGTTCTTTGGATAGTTAGGGGGGGTTTGGATAGATAGGGGGTTCTTTGGATAGTTAGGGGGGTTCTTTGGATAGTTACAGGGGTTCTTTGGATAGATAGGAGTTTCTTTGGATAGTTAGGGGGGTTCTTTGGATAGATAGGAGTTTCTTTGGATAGTCAGGGGGGTTCTTTGGATAGTTACAGGGGTTCTTTGGATAGATAGGAGTTTCTTTGGATAGTTAGGGGGTTCTTTGGATAGTTACAGGGGTTCTTTGGATAGATAGGAGTTTCTTTGGATAGTTAGGGGGTTCTTTGGATAGATAGGAGTTTCTTTGGATAGTTAGGGGGGTTCTTTGGATAGTTAGGGGGGTTCTTTGGATAGTTACAGGGGTTCTTTGGATAGATAGGAGTTTCTTTGGATAGTTAGGGGGTTCTTTGGATAGATAGGAGTTTCTTTGGATAGTTAAGGGGGTTCTTTGGATAGATAGGAGTTTCTTTGGATAGTTAGGGGGGTTCTTTGGATAGTTAGGGAGTTCTTCACATTACTCAAAATTTGCATCTTGGAACCTCTTTCATAAGGAAACCCTGGCTGTAGCTTCTACATCTAAGAAGGGTCCTAGATTTAAGATCATTTCTTTTCAAGACTGTACAGAACAGCTAATGAATGAACCTTTAATGAAATATAAAACGAGTGTTCCGCTAAAGATCTCTGTACTCTAGAACAATGGAAAGTTCTTTGATTTGTCCTGCTTGAGGAACCCTTAACGGTTCTATACAGTACATGCTCAACGTTAAACCCCTTTGAAATATCCAAAGAGCCTTAGGAAACTCCTGAGAGGTTACCATTTTGTATGATCTGTCACATTAATAGTGGAGAACCTTTAGAGCGGGTTCACATTTAGGAGGCTAAGAACTATTACCTACACGCATGCGGGTCTAGTTAGACGTCAGCTCGGCACGTCTAAAGCCGGAAAATTTCGCTACGTAATGTGCTAGATCTGCAATTTATGTCTGGCAGATATGCGTTTTGTGATATTAATGTTTGTTTACAATTATCAAGACCCTTTCTATTTAGATAATACATAAACAATCACATTTATCAACCACAATATCTATATCATGTCCAAAACGAATTAAAAAATAAATGCAACATGATGCAGACTCATCTCCACTTGCTTTTCTTTCAGTGATTTGCCTTGCAGCGTTTTTGGTGTACTACCCCTTTAAGAAAACTTATACACACGCAGTTAAGGCTAACTACGGCACGTCCTAGTAGTCTAATTTTGTTCCAGTCGCTCGACTGCTTGTCTCCTTTTTTCCTCTGAACCCGGAAGTCTCTATGCTATGTGCTATCCCAGTACTCAGGCAGACGTGTGGAGGAAGCGAAAGTTTCCTACAGATGTCCTTCTGTTTGGGACGGGGTGATAAAGGATATGTCATCGTATCCTTTGAGGAAGAGAACTATATTGTTTGGTGACACCCACGCACGACCATTACAAAGGAAATCCACCGGGTTTCCAAATAAAGACGTTTATTAGCCTAGAGACTGCGTACATGCCAATTATAGTTTCTTCATGTTTTCCAACCTCATGAACTTCAAGTCTGAAATTGGCTCAACACAAACTGAATAAAGGGGTGTGTTTCTCTGAGCTCGACTCACCGAGGTAGTTATCATCCTCTGGTTTATCTGAGTAGCTGTGCTGTCGCACGTCTATGTTTGTAGCACCGCTGGGGATTCGCACGACGAGGTTGTAACCTATAAAAAAAGATAAGGGACTAAATAACTCAATGACATCTCGGATATGATGAGTGACTGACCGAGTGCGTGAAGGACTGAGAGAGTGAGAGAGTGAGTGTGAGAATGAGTGAATGACAGAGAGTCAGTGAGTGAGAGGGAAGGTGAATGAGTGATTTAGTGAGTCAGTGAGTAAATGAGTGAATGTTTTAATGAGTGAGAGCGTGAGTAAATGAGAGAATGAGTGAGGGTAAGTGAGTGAGTGATTTAATGAGTGAGTGAGTAAATGAGAGAATGAGTGAGTGAATGAGTGAGAGGGTAAGTGAGTGAGTGATTTAATGAGTGAGTGAATGAGTAAATGAGAGAATGTTTTAATGACTGAGGGAATGAGTAAATGAGTGACTGCGTTAATGAGTGAGGGAATGAGTAAATGAGTGAATGTTTTAATGAGTGAGAGGGTGAGTGAATGTTTTAATGAGTGAGTGAATGAGTAAATGAGTGAATGTTTTAATGAGTGAGAGAGTGAGTGAGTGTTTTAATGAGTGAGGGAATGAGTAAATGAGTGAATGTTTTAATGAGTGAGAGGGTGAGTGAATGTTTTAATGAGTGAGGGAATGAGTAAATGATTGAATGTTTTAATGAGTGAGTGAATGAGTAAATTAGTGAATGTTTTAATGAGTGAGAGAGTGAGTGAATGTTTTAATGAGTGAGGGAATGAGTAAATGAGTGAATGTTTTAATGAGTGAGAGGGTGAGTGAATGTTTTAATGAGTGAGTGAATGAGTAAATGAGTGAATGTTTTAATGAGTGAGAGAGTGAGTGAGTGTTTTAATGAGTGAGGGAATGAGTAAATGAGTGAATGTTTTAATGAGTGAGAGGGTGAGTGAATGTTTTAATGAGTGAGGGAATGAGTAAATGATTGAATGTTTTAATGAGTGAGTGAATGAGTAAATTAGTGAATGTTTTAATGAGTGAGAGAGTGAGTGAGTGTTTTAATGAGTGAGTGAATGAGTAAATGAGTGAATGTTTTAATGAGTGAGAGAGTGAGTGAATGTTTTAATGAGTGAGAGGGTGAGTGAATGTTTTAATGAGTGAGTGAATGAGTAAATGAGTGAGTGTTTTAATGAGTGAGTGAATGAGTAAATGAGTGAATGTTTTAATGAGTGAGAGGGTGAGTGAATGTTTTAATGAGTGAGTGAATGAGTAAATTAGTGAATGTTTTAATGAGTGAGAGAGTGAGCGAGTGTTTTAATGAGTGAGTGAATGAGTAAATTAGTGAATGTTTTAATGAGTGAGAGAGTGAGCGAGTGTTTTAATGAGTGAGTGAATGAGTAAATGAGTGAGTGTTTTAATGAGTGAGGGAATGAGTAAATGAGAGAATGTTTTAATGAGTGAGTGAATGAGTAAATGAGTGAATGTTTTAATGAGTGAGGGAATGAGTAAATGACTGAATGTTTTAATGAGTGAGAGGGTGAGTGAATGTTTTAATGAGTGAGGGAATGAGTAAATGACTGAATGTTTTAATGAGTGAGGGAATGAGTAAATGAGTGAATGTTTTAATGAGTGAGAGGGTGAGTGAATGTTTTAATGAGTGAGTGAATGAGTAAATGAGTGAATGTTTTAATGAGTGAGGGAATGAGTAAATGAGTGAGTGTTTTAATGAGTGAGAGGGTGAGTGAATGTTTTAATGAGTGAGTGAATGAGTAAATGAGTGAATGTTTTAATGAGTGAGAGAGTGAGTGAATGTTTTAATGAGTGAGGGAATGAGTAAATGACTGAATGTTTTAATGAGTGAGAGGGTGAGTGAATGTTTTAATGAGTGAGGGAATGAGTAAATGAGTGAATGTTTTAATGAGTGAGAGGGTGAGTGAATGTTTTAATGAGTGAGGGAATGAGTAAATGAGTGAATGTTTTAATGAGTGAGAGAGTGAGTGAATGTTTTAATGAGTGAGGGAATGAGTAAATGACTGAATGTTTTAATGAGTGAGAGGGTGAGTGAATGTTTTAATGAGTGAGGGAATGAGTAAATGAGTGAATGTTTTAATGAGTGAGAGGGTGAGTGAATGTTTTAATGAGTGAGGGAATGAGTAAATGAGTGAATGTTTTAATGAGTGAGAGGGTGAAAGAATGTTTTAATGAGTGAGTGAATGAGTAAATGAGTGAATGTTTTAATGAGTGAGTGAATGAGTAAATGAGTGAATGTTTTAATGAGTGAGGGAATGAGTAAATGAGTGAGTGTTTTAATGAGTGAGAGGGTGAGTGAATGTTTTAATGAGTGAGTGAATGAGTAAATGAGTGAATGTTTTAATGAGTGAGGGAATGAGTAAATGAGTGAATGTTTTAATGAGTGAGAGAGTGAGTGAATGTTTTAATGAGTGAGGGAATGAGTAAATGACTGAATGTTTTAATGAGTGAGAGGGTGAGTGAATGTTTTAATGAGTGAGTGAATGAGTAAATGAGTGAATGTTTTAATGAGTGAGAGGGTGAAAGAATGTTTTAATGAGTGAGTGAATGAGTAAATGAGTGAATGTTTTAATGAGTGAGAGGGTGAGTGAATGTTTTAATGAGTGAGGGAATGAGTAAATGAGTGAATGTTTTAATGAGTGAGAGGGTGAAAGAATGTTTTAATGAGTGAGGGAATGAGTAAATGAGTGAATGTTTTAATGAGTGAGAGGGTGAAAGAATGTTTTAATGAGTGAGTGAATGAGTAAATGAGTGAATGTTTTAATGAGTGAGAGGGTGAGAGAATGTTTTAATGTTTAATTAAATAAAAGAATGTTTAATGTTTAATGTGTAAGTAAATGAGTGAATGTTTAAATGAGTGAGAGGGTGAGAGAATGTTTTAATGTTTTAATGAGTGAGGGAATGAGTAAATGAGTGAATGTTTTAATGAGTGAGGGAATGAGTAAATGAGTGAATGTTTAAATGAGTGAGAGGGTGAGAGAATGTTTTAATGTTTTAATGAGTGAGGGAATGAGTAAATGAGTGAATGTTTTAATGAGTGAGAGGGTGAGTGAATGTTTTAATGAGTGAGGGAATGAGTAAATGAGTGAATGTTTTAATGAGTGAGAGAGTGAGTGAGTGTTTTAATGAGTGAGGGAATGAGTAAATGAGTGAATGTTTTAATGAGTGAGAGAGTGAGCGAGTGTTTTAATGAGTGAGGGAATGAGTAAATGAGTGAATGTTTTAATGAGTGAGGGAATGAGTAAATGAGTGAATGTTTTAATGAGTGAGGGAATGAGTTGGGGAATGAGTGAGAGGGTAAGTGAGTGAGTGATTTAATGAGTAAGTGAGTGAAAGAGTGAGTGAATGACTGAAAAGATAAATCACTGAGTGAGCTGTAATGAATGAACTGAACAGCGTATAACAGAATGGATCAGAATCAAACCGTGAACTTTTTTTTTTTTTAAGGTTGTAATGAAACCTACCGTAGTGCACCGTACTCAGTGTCCCTGCCACTGTCTTACAGGATGAGTTGTCTCCTCCACACACTCCACATTTATCTCTCCTGGCCTTGGAGTTTAAAACATGGTCACAACCTGCTTGCTGCAGAAACACAGTGCAAATACGGACGAGAACTCAGTTCTAAAGTGTAATCAATTATGGCTTGTGATGGAACTTTAAACATAAACTCAATGTATTGCCAAAAAAAAAACCACACACACACACACACACACACACACTCACCCTACACAGGCCTTGCACACAGATGTCGTTGGTATCGGGGCCACACGGCGTGCCATCGATCACTCGGTCCTTGAGCTGATAGTAGGCTGTGTTTCCTGCTACTCTGCAGAAGAGCTTGCAGCGGTCCTTCATTAGAACTTCACATAAAGAGGACAAAATGCAGGAACGTCAGAGAGGAAATCAATTCGTGGAAATCAAAACACCACGATTATAAAATCTTTGCTTGCCATTGATAGACCGAGATGTTCTAATTAACTCATTAACTCATCTTTCGTTATTTTGATCTAGACATTTGGTGCATTTCCGTTTGACATTCAGGAATAAGAATTGGAACAAGCAAAAAAAGTTTCGATTTCCAACATTACGCGAAAGAAAATCCAATAAAAATATATGAGATGAGACAAATTTCCAGGACAAATCTGTCCTTTAGTATGTCTAAAAGTTAGTATTAGTAAAGTTATTCGGATAATTGCAGGGATTTATTTTTTAAAACAAACATCAAGCCTCAAGCCTGAGCTGCTTAAAAATGGATGAAGAAATACCGTTAAAATGCCGTTAAACCTGTATCCAATTAGCACAACGAAAAGAAAGAGCTAGCTGGGGAAAAATGGACCACGTGAGGAAAATATCGAATGACTGCTACGACTGGAAAACGGTAAATAAATAAATAAATAAATAAATAAATAAAGGTCTTACTTCCGCTGTACTTGGGCACCCAGCGCACATTTGGAGGTAGACCGTTGATGTTAAAATGGCGGCCGTCGAAAGCAGCGCACTGCTCCTCTCTGAAGTCTCGTCTCTGTTTAGAACATGGCTCAGAGTTGCACGAGCGAAACTTCATCCTGCGCCCCACGCAGTACTGTCCCCCGTTCCTAGGTCTGAATAAAGCCGTGCACACGTTACAAAAAAGAACTCAAACGAATGAATCCACGAGCGATCATGTCATTCTCAAATTCAGTGATCTTACGAAGAAGTCCTGACTGTCCCTTAAACATTTTACAAACTGCACCTTTAATATGTTTTTCATTCCAATGTGGGGTACTGTATTTTCTGGCAAATTAATGATCGTTTGAGCAGGCAAAAAAGAGCAGAGATTAAATCCGTAAAAACAAACAACAACAAATTGATGATTATAAAAATATTACTGAATAACTTCTCATGGTTTATATTATTTATACAGTTACCAAGGCAACCAAAATGAAGCATTAAAAAAAAAAAAAAAACATTAATCTCTACACTGGACAAGGAGGAACCAATCATTCGCAGTGCTTACGCGGGTCTGTTACAGTCCCGGGTGGCGATCTTGATGCCCCCTCCACATGTGCGTGAGCAGGAGCCGAAGGGACTCCACACGCCCCACTCTCCGTCCACCGGACCCAAGTCGTGCTCCTTCGGGGTGCACACGCCATGCTTACAGTGCTGTTTAAAGAGAGAAAGTGGGGTGAGAGACTGAGGTCAAATACACGCAGGATTAATTCAAGCTTGGTAAACTATACAGCAATTTTATTTTAAATCTGAAGGGATTGGAAAAAAAAAAAAAAATCCTATTACGTTAATCCTCAGAGTTATAGCCGAATGTCTGTTTTCTCTTTAAGAGCAAATCCATACTCGAGAGCGAACTCCGCTCCGAGTTAGGGGGTGTTCTGTGCAGATATACGAAATGTAAACAATGCCGGGGAGCCCTGAATATGTTAGGATTATTAATTGCTGGAGCTCAGATCCTACTAACTGTACGGACGAGGAGGAGATTTAGTTCTGAGAGAATGTCAGAACATTAGTTTCATATTCTGAAGGTTGTAATTGTTTGGAGCTTTAAGCTAAGCCATCAAGGCATTATCTGTATCTGTGCATGTTTAATAGCACTATTAACTTGAATACTTGCCCTTCCATGGCCACAGTCAGTGCCGTCAGCCCAGGGCATGTGCTGGGTTCGACAGCCACGCTGAGGTCCTTCTGGACTCATGCACCAAAGCCGTCGACACTGCATCTGGAGAACACACACACACACACACACACACACACGCACACAAACCCACACACACACTGTTAGCCCTCAGTACCACCCCCTCACAAACATATACAACTTTTACACACACACACACACACACACAAGCAATGGGTAACTATCCCCCTCTCATAGGGCTTACCCTTTAAACAAACACTTTAAATGCCACTGACTAAATGTACTACACTGTGCTGTTTAACAATGTTATGTAACTACTACTTAGAACTGGAACCTAAAATAGCTCCTCTCCATTCCTCTGTTTGTACATGTCCATGTAGAGAGCAATACTCAAGACAGCGAATCTCAGCATGGACATAAATGCATTTCATCCACATGTCATTCGAATGCCTTGCTAGAAAAGGTGGCATCCCATCGTTAAATAAATCATTCAGGTGGCATCCTACCGCCGTGTTCTTTATCAATATGGCGGAATCCATGAAAGTTCAGGTTGCGGTTGATGCTGGCTGTAATTACAGTGTCATTTTAGTTGCCTTCTTTTACCAATTTATCAACACATCTTGTGGTTATGACCGCGGAACGTGGTCAGAACTTAATCCTAGCAAGAGTTAGCAACATATCCTAGCAACATATCTGATGTAGCTTTCGCTGTCACTTAAGGTACTTATGAAGAGTTTAAAAGACCAAAATGTGAACATAATGAGTCTTTATTGGTCACATATACATTGCAGCACAGTGAAATTCTTTATTCTTTGCAAATCCCAGTATTAGGGCCAGAGCACAGGGGCAGCCATAATACGGCACTCCTGGAGAAGAGAGGGTTAAAGGGCCTGAACCCCCAACCTTCTGATCAGTAACCCAGAGCCTGGCAGTGCTGGGGCTTGAACCCCTGACCTTCTGATCATTAACACAGAGCCTTAACCGTCAAGCCACCACTGCCCCAGTGTAATAATCAGTGCAATACCCTTGTTTACTTACCATATATGAGCAGACTTGTGTTCCAGGTCCAAATATGAGTTCGCATTGTTGATTGACGCTGTATATGCGCCCCGGGAGTTGCTGGAGCAGGGGGTACGGCCTGGACACGGGCTCGTCGAGCAAGCACTCTCCATACCCTGTGCTAATAAGAAATGATGAAAAAAACGACTTGAAGAGGAAAACAAAACAAACAAGACAAAAACAAGACACACACACACACACACACACACACAAAAAAAAGAACACGGCTTGAGTGTGTGTTGATGGGATTGAATGTCTAGTTTCATTCAAAGATTTGGAGGACTGGAGCTGATTGAACCAACTTGGTGTAAAAAATGAGCTTTTAAAATAAACGTTCTCTCAAACATGTCTGATCTCGTTCTCTTTCAGAGGATGACCTTACAACTGCATGGAAGTCACAGGAAGCCACCAGTGTGTATACAACGGGATGTACGTACTCGAGGAACTCTGTGATGTATTTTCTGCTGCATTTGGACCACATCCAGGGGTTGGTGTTGTAGTTGAGTGTAGGGGCCATGACGTGCTGCTGAATCTTAACACCGTCCTCTTTACATTTGTTACTGTCATCATGGGGCATGTTGAACCTGCAGAACACAACGTACACATGCATACAGACATCAGTAGATTTACACAGCAGATGGAGAATATTTCCGTTCTACATTCGGGTTAGCGCTGCCAGAACAGTATCGATGCTGTTTGTGAAGCTGGTTGAAAGGAGGTCACGCAGGGAACGGAGACGGCAGGAGCGAGGTGTGATGTGTACAGCTTTGCACCTTATAGCACCAGGAGCTCAATCCCCTGCTCAGCCTACAGCAGTGAGGTCACAGCCCTCCACCGGATAAGAAAGGAATTCCAAAATCCCATCTTGGGCACGCAGTGGAAATAAATGAATGGTTATGGTGCAAAAGGCTTCAGTGAGAAAAAAACGCATATCTGTACTTCTATAATATGTGGGTGTTTAAATAGGTTTTAAAAATCTACTGGTAAGGAGTAAAATATTTGGCAATTCCCAAAAAAAAATTTAGTTCTTGATAATGCTTACGTTACACCAAAATTGCTTCATAAAGATCATTTCGGTGCTATCTGAAGATAGTGGTAGAACTATCTAAGGGTTCAATGATCAGCCAATGGCTAGGATTCAAAGATTTTGCCTTGATTATATATATATATATATATATATATATATATATATATATATATATATATATATATATATAAAAGGATGGTTGGTGTTCCTGATAGCTAGTGATGATATGTGTGTGAGAGGAATCATGTGTTAGCCTTCACTGTCTCAGGTTGGCAGGTGTCATGATATGATAATAAGCTATAAACTCTGTCCATGCCTCTTAAGCAAACCATCATGAACATATGTTGCAATTTGTTATGTCTGCTAGATGTAAGTTTTGCAATTGAAAAACATTAGCATGGAACTGTAGTAGAATAGTACAGAAATGTAGTTAAATCTACAACACTTGAGGGTAAAAGTCCTTCAACATGGTGTTTCCCTCCTAGAGAAGGTTCCAAGTAGAACCCAGTAACTATCCAGAACATCCATCATTAAAACCCATTTGCTATGCGTGTAAGACTGACGATCAGCGGGTAGATAGGTAGTGGAAGTGGTCACTTACACGTGGCCGAGTTCATGAGCGATAGTGAAAGCGGTACTGAGGCCGCTATCTTCGCTGATGCTGCAGCTCCTGTACGGATCACACACTGTGCCTAATTCTGCAAGACCTGGCAAAGCAGAGAATAACTGGGATTGGTGAAGTCGTAACTATCATTTATACGAATCGTACGATTATTTAAAAATAATCACCGACGTACTCATTATACTACTGATATTTAATAAAAAACAATTACCTAAAGTGTCACACTTGTCTTTTGCTCGACAGATGTCCTGCCTGTACAAACATATGGGTTACACTTATATAAAGCAGACACACACTTGAGCTGTTTTATACAATACTACAATTCTATACAACAAACAACTGCCCACTGGGACGCAGATTTAAACCCCCCAGTCCTGCAATTATACCCTTGAATGTGGCACCTATTCGACTTTCATTTGCCCTAGTTAGCCATGTTAGCATTTTGGCTAACCTTTCCTTCTAAGAGGAAGTAAAAGCTGCGGGACCTGGTGATGAGGATGGCCGTGTCGTAGTGGTCATGGTGTTCGTCGTCGAGGTTGTTCTGGTCCAGCTGCCAGACGCAGAAGTTCTTTAAAGTGGCTTGTGCATTGAAAGAGATAACTGGACCCTTCTGTGTAGAGAGAGAGAGAGCGAGAGAGAGAGAGAAAGAGACATGTATAGATCACTATTCTGTCTGCAGGCTAGTGATCAGTAAGCTGGAAGAAGCTTTAGCTAGGCTTTAGTTATAAAAACATGGGATGGTGGAACTAGCTGAACACTGACATGCTAACATTTGGCTTGGATGAAGTTGCAGGTCAGTGAAAACTTACAAATGGCCGGCTGTGCCAGCTGAGACTATGCAACCATGTACGATGTATGAGAACGCAGAGAGGCGTAAGCTTACCAGCTCATTGTTTATTATGACTAGCTTCACAATGACAATGTGGATTAGATTGCCAATGCTGGGATCCTTGTAGATCGAGGAAACCTGGATGAAGACAAAGCAAATCAGGCTTGTGTTGGTGAGGAAATGCCATTTTGGCCAGGTGTGTGCATTCCTGTGGATGGATTGGTCTTGATGTTTGCAAAGGGACATGAACAGAGCAGCCGCATTACCTTTATCAAAAGAATCCCCCATTATCAAAAAATCTGAACGATCTGTATTCACATTTCAAACGTTATTTGCCAACATATTATATCTATGCAATGCTGTCAAATAAAATAAAAATAAAAACAACATAAAATGCATGACCTCTAGGGATTTATAATTCGATGTCTGCAAGCTCGGATAACTCTAATAAATGCAGCTGCGTGAAGCTAAGATTTTCGAGAAGGGCCCACACAGCAGTTCTATTTATAATACAGTTGGTCATCTGCTGCAGAAATATTTCTCGGCTGTTGAGAAAGTTGATTGCGCTCCCAGAAATCTGTAGAGAATGCAGCCTGTGCCAAGACAGAAGTAGGTCAAATTCACCTCCCAGGAAGCCATGCCAAAAAAAATCTCAAGCATGCATTTTATGTGACCGTTCCTCCTGGTTTTATTCCTAAGGTTTTTCACATGTCAGAAGAGTTTGTGTTGTAGGATTGGAGTTAGTTCTTGGGCTAACTGTTGGTACACCTAAAGCAACAGCATGCAGGAAAACCAGTCCGTGAGACAGAACTTACAATAGACATTAGTGTCAGAACGTAGTGCTGGAGGTTGCTCCTGTGATATTCCACCATCTTGTAGTCAGCAACGACCATGGCTTCCACGAAGCGCGGGTAGGAGAGGAAGCGCTTTGCTCTCCGGTGAGGTCCTGAGTCACTGCTGCTGTGGTTAGCTGATAGCTGCTTGTCTTCTGTCGAGGGTAAAGAGCCCGAGAGAAGCCCTGCGCTGAGACTCTCCAGGTCAGACGCCAAACTCCCAGACACCATGTTTTTCTCAGCAGCTGCTTTATCACCTGGGATACAAACGCAAACATGACATTATAACCCAACTCTGTACTCGTGTGCACAAAGAACTGAGCAGAAGTGCACGATTGGACAAAAATGTACAACGATATCTGCTATACTCCGTGCAAAAACGATGCTTGCATCCGAAAAGGTTCGTAAGTTTGTCTCGCTGGGAAAAACCCTGAAGGTTCTATGTAGAACCCTAGCAGAGAGGGTTCTCGTAAGTAAGATCTTAAGACTCTTAGAGGAAAATCCATCCTGAAAGACTTGCATATCAATATTTATAGTTTGCTGAGCGAAAGATTTATTTTATGATCCAATTCCAAGTTGACTTGTTTCCACTTGGGTTAAAGGCTTCCTACATTACCCACAATGCTCATCGACTACCAGCTGACTGTGCTACAGAGGGACTTCATCTCTACCTAAAGAGATGCAATGCAGCGGCGCTTTAGTCCTCTGCTCAATCAGATCATCTTCCAAAGCTTCGACTTTCATGCGGCCAACGCTGCTGCGCTCATCATCTCGTAGCTTGCTACCTAGCCAAGCGGTGTCACTGTCGTAACTCGGCGCAACCGCATCGTACTGCTGCGTTGCATTCTGGAACTTGAGTCCAGTGTATGTAAGTTGGATTACTTGTGAATTAATAGTAAGAAAAGAACTTCTTGCTCTTTTCTCTTTAGGAGCTCACAGCGAAACCTGACCGTTGTCGCTCGTGTCTGAGATCGTATAAACATTTTATTTCTTATCCTAGAAAATGCCATTGGAACTGTGCTCGCGATTACAATTTCAGCGTAGGACACAACCCCTAACTTCTCATGGGCCATGAGAAATGGCCAACTTCCACAGACATTTCCCTTGAACCGAGCTCCATCAGGGGCTTCAGCTATGGGCTTCCCCAGGCTCGGTGAGTGATTTTCGGGCAAAATGGCCAACTTCCACAGACATTTCCCTTGAACCGAGCTCCTTCAGGGGCTTCAGTACTGGGCTTCCCCAGGGTCGGTGAGTGATTTTCGGGCAAAATGGCCAACTTCCACAGACATTTCCCTTGAACCCAGCTCCATCAGGGGCTTCAGCTATGGGCTTCCCCAGGCTCGGTGAGTGATTTTCGGGCAAAATGGCCAACAAATACAGCACTAACCAACAAATTAGCATCAGAGTCAGAAATATTTCAATATAAACATCTTTAAAGAGAGTCAGGGTGGGGTATTACTTCAAGAGCTCAACATTGGGCTTGAAGAATGCACACTGAATCCACACTAACATTCATACATTGTTGTGAACTCTGCTGTTTAACCAAACAGTCTAGTCCTTTAGCTTTGCATCGGATGAACCCTCAACTGTGTGGCATTTGAAAGACAGCAAACATAAACAACAGACATGAGCTCTCTGGTAAAGTGTTTATCATTGTTATTGGAATGAGAAGAAAAATGTTGTGCGGCTAAGCTTGAGGTTTCGTCTGCTACGAGGCTAAGTATGAAGTCAGGTTCATGCTACGTGAAGTTGGCATCTTGCCGTAAAAGCCTTGCCATCTTTAGACATCTGGGATACAACAGCGGTTTTATACTTTGCTAAAAGCATACAGTATGTCCTAACGATGACTGTAAAGAAGAAGCAGTTTTCCTTTTTGCAAAACAAGGGAAGCAAACACCAAATTCTTGTAACATCACACCGACACCCCCTCAAAAACGAGACAAGTCAACTTATTATTATTATTAGGTTTTTTTTGCTGCCTGTGATTGAAGACAATGAAACTTATCCTCCGGCTAAAAACCAGAAGCCACAATAGGCCTTTCATAAACCTTCCAGTTATCTTGTACACACTTTGTGCCCCAGTGCATATTTGGAAGTTGGGGCAAATATATTTCCTTTATATATCGCAGTATCACAGGGAAAATACTGGCAACACAAAAGGCCCTGTTCAGGTTTATGAATAAACCACAGCGTGTTGCCGTCCTGCACTACACCACACACAATTAAAATTTATTTTCATAGAGATAAAATTTGCAAACACTTTGGACTTGTTCAGCACTTCGCCTCAGAGCCGCTTGCCGTGGCACGGGTGGTATTGTGCCTATCAGGTTCCCTTATCTGCAGGCCACAGGAAGTGCAAGAGTCAACAGGATTCTGTGGCAATAAACTGAGATGGAAGGCGATACCAGAAACATTTGGAATGATTCTTTCCTGCTGCGGTACAGAAAAAAGGCTTTTCCAGCTACATTCTGAGGCATTCTTTTGAAAATAGAAATAAAATAGGCCATAAATAGGACCAGAATTTTTTTTTTATGCCACTATCTCTAAACATTACAGGTCTGTGAGAAGGAAAGAAACTATTACACAAGAAGCAAAAATAACTGGTACATGATTTCAGATGTGTTTTAGCATAAGCATTAGAATTAGACACCTATTATTTCATTTTTGGTTTGCTTAGAATTTTTTTGTATTGCAGGATTTGGAGATTTTTACACAATTTTACTGTAAAATGGTAAAAGTGTACTGTAAAAGTGCTAACTTGGCAAGCTGTGGTAACAAAGATGACACTTCAGCACTAACTGAGTGAGCTGAGGTAATGAAGACTAACGCTAACTCAGTGAGTTGAGGTAATGAAGACTAACGCTAACTGAGTGAGCTGAGGTAATGAAGACTAACGCTACCTGAGTGAGCTGAGGTAATGAAGACTAACGCTAACTGAGTGAGTTGAGGTAATGAAGACTAACGCTAACTGAGTGAGCTGAGGTAATGAAGACTAACGCTAGCTGAGTGAGCTGAGGTAATGAAGACTAATGCTAACTGAGTGAGCTGAGGTAATGCTAACTGAGTGAGCTGAGGTAATGAAGACTAACGCTACCTGAGTGAGCTGAGGTAATGAAGACTAACGTTAACTGAGTGAGCTGAGGTAATGAAGACTAACGCTAACTGAGTGAGTTGAGGTAATGAAGACTAACGCTAACTGAGTGAGCTGAGGTAATGAAGACTAACGCTAGCTGAGTGAGCTGAGGTAATGAAGACTAACGCTAACTGAGTGAGCTGAGGTAATGAAGACTAACGTTAACTGAGTGAGCTGAGGTAATGAAGACTAACGCTAACTGAGTGAGCTGAGGTAATGAAGACTAACGCTAACTGAGTGAGCTGAGGTAATGAAGACTAACGCTAACTGAGTGAGCTGAGGTAATGAAGACTAACGCTAGCTGAGTGAGCTGAGGTAATGAAGACTAACGCTAACTGAGTGAGCTGAGGTAATGAAGACTAACGCTAGCTGAGTGAGCTGAGGTAATGAAGACTAACGCTAACTGAGTGAGTAGACCTAATAAAGGTGCTAAATTAGCAAGCTAATGTAATAAAGACCATTAAATGGCATTGTAATTGCGCTAGCAATATTCCTCTGTGACATCACCGCAGCACACAACTGCTTACTTCTCACAGAAATAATGAAAATACAGCACGAACCAACAAATCAGAACCAAAATTGCTAAGCACATCACAAATATTTCAATATACACATATTTAAAGTGCATCAAGCTGGAGTTGTCCTTTAAGTTCAGTAAAATAAATAAATAAATAAATTAATTAATTAATTTAATTAAATTAAAAAAGCAGTGCTTGTTATTGCAGTTGTAACCACATTACCAATAGGGACATGTTGGTAAAGTCGGTCCAAAGTAAAGTTCATTTGAGAAATTTGAGCAAGACTCCTGCAAGATGTCTAGCATTTATGATGAAACCCAATGTCTGTTAGCTGTTAGGAAAGATTCTCCAAAAAAAAGAAAGAAAGAAAGAAAGAAAGAAAGAGGGAATTTAAATGAACTTTCTTACCTGCAGTATCACATAACGACTCGTCTTCTTTGGCCCTCCTGTGTGCATCTTTTCTGTACACAATATGAGGTTTGATGTGTTCTTCTTCATAATGTTCACCATTGTAGCTGTGAAGAGGCTCCACAAAATACTCCCCTTCTGACGACCTGAAAGTGCCAAGCTGGAAAAAAAACAGCACCACTTCAAATGGAGCGTGCCCACCGAGGTGTGTACAAACATTCCTCAGGTTGCTGTTAATTGCCCTTGTCTTACCCACCCCCCTCACCCTACTCCACCCCCCCAAAAGCTTTATGTCCTGCATACATGATGTAGCAATTAAAAAAGGGGTACATATATTGCATGCATATAGGCAAACTGGCCTCCAGAGGAAAGCAAATGTGAGCGATGATTATCAGGAAATGATGGTGTAGTGTGATTTTTATGTTGTGAAAGCTGATGAGGGGAAAAAGTGCTGACGCTGGAGATGTGAGGCCAGCATTCCTTTATAAGAAGTGTGGGTTCTCGCACCATGAGGAAAGTAAGAGAGCAACCAAGAAATCCCAATCCGGAAAGTAAGAAGACTGCAATAATTGAATTATTTCAATTCATTTAGTTTTGCATAGTAATACCTCACCTCAAATGCATATCAGAGCAAATGTAAATTCAGACCAAAGTTTTGGCAGATTGTGCTTGGGTGGGTAAAATTTGGTGTTGACTAGCAAGTACGAGTCATTTAAAAAGGCATACCCATCGACCTTCATAAACCACCCGAGAACACAGGTAGGTTTTAGATGACATTCAAATTCTGCAATGCCCTGCAAATGCCCAGTCACTCATGAGGGTGTTTTTTTTTTTTTTTTGGCTTTTCCTCCGTTTTCTCCCAATCTGGCCATTTGTCAATTCTCTTGCCTATTTCACAATAACTACCAACCAGTGTGCTTTCTCTGAGACATGTGAATCCACCGCATCTTTTCGACTCTCATGCTACACCACAGCTGGAGGAAAGCGCTGTCTTCCCTCTTCTGCATACCTAAACTCACAGATACCCTCAAACGGCTAATGTTAACCATGGAGCCATGGATGGCTGTGGCGTTGTCAAGACTCAAACTCACGATACCCCAAAGATAAGATATGTTGAACACTTTTCTGTTGCACCACTCAAGAGCCCTCACCCTTAAGCTTTACCGGTGACCTTGGACCAGCCAACAGATACAGTCAGGAAGATCTTAATTACTATCTTTGTTATATAATAGTTGAAGGCTATTATCTCAACTTTCCACAAAGGACCCCACGTCCTCCCACACTGTCACTAACAATAGCACCAAGCCAGTGTGATGCGAAAGCAATTCATTGTCATTGGAAATGCATACTCATGTTTGCCACTGAAGTCCTTTCAGTTTAATTGCTCTCGTTTCCCTAAGTGCATGTGTAAAGAATGTCCAACAGCAACTGGTCTTTCTAAGAACGTGAGCAAAACTACAGGAAACTGCGAGGAACGTTCCAACAATAACAACACTCGAGAGAGTGCTAAATCCCACGTCAAAACACACTTCTGTGTTTCTTACTCAGCAAATATGGCCATAATCCAAGTCCACTATGCCAGCTCTAAAAAACCCTATTAAACCTGGTCTTTAAATCATCAGAGGGGTCACTGCTGAAATAAGTGGGTTGGTCTTCATTTCACCTTAGAGAACTACAATTAGACACACTTGAAATACATTGTAATGGATTTTTTATGTTCTTTGGAAAACTCTCCTTGGTGGGTCTCAGTGAAAAGACCATGTGCAACACTTTCTATGAAGGACATATCTGTAGGGCATTATTCTGCACACACACCAAGATGTAAATCAATTCAAGTAAATCAAATTATATATATATATATATATATATATATATATATATATATATATATATATATATATATATATATATATATATATATATACGCACACATAAATAATATATATATATACACACACATATATGTATATATATATATACAAATAATATATATACACACACACACACACATATATATATATATATATATATATATATATATATATATATATATATAAAATGCACTTTTATGAAGTGAGGTTGAATTTATTTGCTATAGGTAATATATTGCGTTAACAGCACTGATTAAAAATCCATATTGCGTATGCAAATTTTGCTATAAACTGTCGTGCATATTCATGAATAATTAGAACAATGTGTATAATCCCTTATGAATACATTATAATCTGTTATAAATGTGTATAAAGGTCATTAGAGATATGGCTTTCAGAAAAAGTTTTTAACAGAACATTTTTCCAGCTTCAGCCTTTTTAAAGAGCCAGAAACATAAAGATATGCAACTATTCATTATTCATTCATTCATTCATTCAAGTTGAGTAACCACTTTATCCTGGTCCCCGGGAACACTGGGCTATGTGTTAGCCCATAGCACATCGACATCTAGCCAAGACGGTCACAATGTGCATAAATGCGTACATCTCAACTGTGCTGTTTTTGATGCACGTTATTAATATACTGCTTTAAATAGCACGTTAGAATATTTATTCAGTTCCTGGATGTAGTCAGTGGAATGTTAGAGGCTAAACAACACCACAAGAGAAGTTGATTAATTCAATTCATTACGGAAGGGAAGTTGAATATGTGAATGTGCTTGGTGAGAGTTTTGGATGTTAAAGAAATCAACAAACTCAACTGACGTGTGCCGATATCTTCCCATATAGGGCAAAACGAGGTCATTTTCATGTCACTGAGATGTAAATTTCACATACTGTGCTTATGTATGTGTGCTATCTGGGAACATTGGGCCCTTGAGCAATGCCCTTAACCTTCAGCTGCTCAGTTCTACGTGTGGATTGCATCCTGTGTAAAAGTGTCCCCCAAATAAATGGACATAAATGTCATGTTTTGCGGTTAGCCTGCTTTCTCATACAACTGCTAAAACATTGAGGTGTGTTTACTAGGTTCGTGGTTGAAGAGTAACCAAATGCTTACTCAGAGTGTTTAGAAAGGTACAAGTGATGATGTCCGATGATGCTGAAGAATGTCCCAAGCTAAAATGGAGATTACAAGGACAGGTACGCTGCATATGAGGACGTGACTAGGGCCGTCAGTACACCTTCCAGGATCCCCTGACAGGTTAATGGACAATTTTAGTTCTCTAGGGCAGGGGTTCCCAAACTTTTCCAGGGCAAGGCCCCCCAAATCTCATTAAAATTTGACGAGGCCCCCCTTTTGCAAGGTGTCTTTAAAACACATTAAAAATACAGACTTCTGAATATACCCCCTTTTTTATTAATAATTACATCTTACATTACATTAGGAATTGATTGTGTGTGTGTCTGAGAGTGAGAAAGATAAAACATACATTTATTTATTTTTCACACCGAATTGTTGAGGCCCCCTGGGCGCCCCCTGGCGGGCCCCCAAGGGGGCCGCGGCTCCCACTTTGAAAACCACTGCTCTAGGGTACCCACCTTCCCACCCATCACAGCACCCTTGGCTAAGACATTTTGTACCTCCTGGAGCACAGATAGATGCTATGAACGGGAGGTAGCTGTTCCGGTTTGATCCTGACTTCAGGTGTCCGTGTGAGTTTCCTATGTTTTCCCTATAACCGTGTGGGCTTCCTCTGGGTTCTCCGGTTTCTTCCCACCTCCCAAACTCATGTAAGTACATGGATGTGTGACTCTAAGTAGTCCGTAGGTGTGAATATGTGTGTGTGTGGGTGTGTGGGCATGGTGGCCTTGATGGACTGGTGTCCCATTTAGGGTGTTACGCCCAGCGTTCCCGGGATAGGCTCCAGATCCAACGTGACCCTGACCAGTATAAAGCACTTACTGAAGATGAATGAATGAACGAATGAATGAATTTCAGTTTGTTTCTTTAGGAACTGCCCCATTACTCTAATGCACTTTTCATATGCAAATAATCCCGCTCCGTCCATCAGTGGCTTTTAGCACCTTTTTTTTTTCTTCTGCGCACGCGCATTACCTTCTTTCAAAGAGAGAGGAAAATGTTTTTGCCACTCACCAGGCCAGAACAGAGGCTGATGACGGCGGCGTGCTCCGTTTCTCCGTTCACGTGTCCTTTATAAAAACAGTGCCGGTACACCGTTTCGTCCTCCTCCACTTCCTTTTCCTCCTGGTGCGTCCGGTTCATCGCGCCAACGATGGATACGGTATAAAGCGGCGCAATAAATCCCGCCTCGAGCGTCAGGTTCAAGTGATAGTCCCGACCGAAGGCGGAGAGTCTGTAATGCACGTGCTCGGATTCCCAGTGTGCCGGTTCCGTGTCGTTATCGGCGCTCCGCTTCCTGCGTCTGAAGTGCGCGCTCTGGGGCAACGCGTCCCCGGCCTCGGTCACTCTGATGGGCGTCACGATCTCGTGCGCTCGGGTGTGCTCCAGTGATCTGGCTGTGGATGAGTGTGGAGATTATGCTTTCATAACCATACCTTTACAAGATATCGTTCAGGTCACTGGGATAACTTCTAACTAACTATCTAGCACCAATCTTTAAATCCATAAATATTTATATCCAATATTATATTTATATCCAATATCTTCCTCATCACTGGGGTCTGATTTGAAACTTCTCAATCACACCCCTACACTCTCAGAAAAGGGGTACTAAACTGTACCTTTCCTCGTCTCTGGGGTGTCCCGAGTACATATCTTTCACCTAGAAAGGTGCATGTACTAGTGTAACTTTAAAGCTTACAGTTAAAGAATAGTATATAATATGTAGTGCAGTGGAATTGTCATCGGCGCGTTGATAATCGATAATCGATATCGCGATATTTGATATAATCCGTGCAGGAGAGCGCAGTGATTTATCGATCACTAAATGTTTCATGCCGTGCATCCTGATATTGAATATGAGTCGATGAGTCGTGAGTACCGTGATCATAATCATTCTGTGCCAAATAGTTGTTTTTTTCTAAGCGTCACAAAATTCCAGTTTGAGACACATCAAGAGATCATAAACCATTGCCAAGCCAACGGAATCAGTCCTAAGTATTCAAGTGCACGAGTGGAAATTCATTCATTCTCCAGGCTATCTCCCAGGTGGAGCGCGCGATATAACGGGGAGCAGAAAATGAATGACATGACAACTTGTAGAGGAGGAAAAATAAATAAATAAAAATAAAAAGTTTTCCTTACCTTTTCTCGCGCGTACCGGAGCTCTCCGGGTCCCATGCACAAAGTCGGCGAGAAAGATGAACAAGCCCAGACCCCAGAGAAAAGCGTGCATGATTAATCTGCTCAAAACAGCGCGCGCAAAATCCAGTAATATTCCGAGGGTTGGTGGTTTTTACTCCGGCGCGCGCGCGGCTCTCCTCCTCGCTCGTGCTGCTGCTGCGCTCAGGGGCGGATTACATGGTCGCGAGCGTGCGCCGGGGTCCGCGAGCTCTCCGTCCGAGTTCTTGGCGAACTTGAATAACGTAGCCTATTAAAGGCTTGGGGGAGGAAGTAGGGAGGGAGAGGATGGAGGAGGAGGAGGAGGAGGGTGTGGATGTGAGGGGAGTCACGGTGGACACGGTGGGCTCCGCTGCCCGGGTTCAATACTACTCAGGGGGCGGGGTCGAGGCAAAGGCGATACGAAGGTGTCTGAGGAAGAAGGATCTCGTGCACAGGCGGAGCTTGGACTTTTCCAGCGCACCATGGGTGCAACTGATTTGACCTCAATTTATATATCAGGGTTGAAATGTTAGCACGTGCGCATACACATTTCCACGACCCAGAAATGTCCAATACATCCACGCATACAAATGCAACATTTCCCTTCCATTCTTCTGTCCGTAAAACGCACGGAATCCAGTCAGACAGCATCATTTTATAGAGTTAAGCACTTTAGCTGACAAGACAACCCAAGTTACCTGTTGATTCCAATACATTAGAGCTTTTTCAACACATCAGAGAGCATTTCTGAGGTTTCTTTAAAACCAAAACACACACTCAGTTGACGTCACGTGCTATTAAAGGAGCAAACAGTCCCAGTGTGAAAGATCTGTGCACTAACCCATCAGGTTTATTGCTTTCATTGAAATCTTAGCTTTATTTATCCTTGCATATCCTTTCCACAGTGAATTCGCATTCTATTAAAGAACAAGATTAATACATCATTTATGTATTTTGTTGTTGTTGTTGTTTATCTCGTAATTGTAAATGATAGAACTGAGACGTCAGGCTTTAATAGCCTATATTTACATACAAATAAATTTGAACAAACTTAATGCAAACCCACCATTCTGTTAGCCTATAGGAAACATTTTTAAGTAGGCTAATTATGCGCATGCACTTTTCGAGTGTTTATACATTTTAGGCAAACAACAACAACAACAACAACAACAAACAAACAAATAAGAGGCAACTTTTACTCCAAGCATTTGGTGTTAACCGTAAACCCCTGTATATACGCTCAACATACATCAAAACTCCTAATAACTTTATCATAACTGATTTACTGTAAATCTCAAGTCGTTTCACGTATCCATGACTACGGATGATTCCACTTATAGGTGGAAAAGGGGGAGCTAAAAGGGTGCACACAAATAAAAGAGCCCTCTTTGTGTGTGTGTGTGAGTGTGTGTGTTTGGGGGGTAAGAGAAATAGCTGGCCTAGTTGTTCATTCGAGTTATAACGAGTTGTTCATAGGATGTCTATTACACCCAACACATTACAGCGTTATAAAGAGCTATGAGCGAATGAAAAAGGTCAAATGCATGGTTTTCCAAATGGGTAGTCCAGGAAACGGACATAACAGCCAATAGGATTCGTCTAATTTGACCACGTGATTAAGAAGTAACTAATTAGGTCATCCATCCTTCCATCCATCTTCTACTGCTTACTCCTTTTCAGGGTCACGGGGAACCTGGAGCCTATCCCAGGGAACATCGGGCACAAGGCGGGGTACACCCTGGACACGGTGCCAGTCCATCACAGAGCACACTCACATACACACTCACACACCCATTCATACACTACGGACACTTTAGACACGCCAATCAGCCTACCATGCATGTCTTTGGACTGGGGGAGGAAACCGGAGTACCCGGAGGAAATCCCCACAGCACGGGGAGAACATGCAAACGCCGCACACACAGGGCCCCGGCGGGACTCGAACCCCGGACCCTGGAGGTGTGAGGCGAACGTGCTCTAATTAGGTCAGCTATGCTTAATTGAAGTTGTTTGTTTGTTTGGAACGGCATAGTGGCTAACATAATATAACGGCTTTCGGCTGTAAACGTAAAATTGAAAAAAATGAGAGGAAAAAGAAAGAGAAAGAGAAGAACTGGACAAGGAAAAAGTGCCAAAAAAAGAAAAAAACGAGCTCTTACTGTGAGTAAGTAAACTCAAAACTAGTATAGTGAACTTTAATGTCTTAGGAAAGTCTACACTGTAAAACCGGATGAGTTCATTTAACTCAAAAAACTCGAGGAAACTAATTACCTCAGAATTTTTAAGTTGATGAATCGATTTTTGTTTAAGCCAAATACACTTCAATATAACCAAAAATTTAACTCAAACTTGTTATATTGAAGTGTATTTGGCTTAGAGAAATTGATTCATCAACTTAAAAATTTTGAGGTAATTAGTTTCCTCAATTTTTTTTAAGTTAAATGAACTTATCCGCTTTTACAGCGTAATAAATTTGATAAATAGTTAGAGAACAGCTGTGTTTATGATATATTGTTCTGTCTTGTAGATTTAAATGCCATCAAATGAGCAAGTCATATTACCGGTGCTTGTGCTCAGACTTTTATAGTGTTGAACCTAAATAACTGGTGCAAAGGGTGTGATTATTGACTTGTTCCATTGCAAATGCTTGTTTTTCTGCTTTGCTATATTAGTGCAAATAAATACATTATCTTAGATACTTTTACCAAAATAACTGAAAGTGTAGAATTAAAAAAAAAATATGTAATTTTTTATTCTTTTGTGAAACTAAGAACCACACAACCACTTACGCTGGTCAAGATCCACATAAAAAGTAATCATGTGATGTGTCTAAAAGTATTTATTTTATTTTTTTTTACTGTTAGATTCTCAATTTTAGTTCAGAAGGCGTTGATTTCATTTTCTATAACTGCAGCTTTGACAGTTTAAGTACAGATTCTAATATGTTATCGTTTCTGTGGTAATAACGTACTCGGGGACGATGGAGGTGCCATGTAAATATGTAATAAAACAAAAAAAAAAACAACCCAAAAAATGTGTAATTGTTGACATGGTGACGTTTTCCGGAAAGAGATGTTTATTCACCATTTATGGAAGTAGTGTAGCTCCAATGTCAGAGCTTAACTTAGACAGGGAACGTCTTCAGGTTGGAGCAGTTTGTGCTTTGTGGTTTGTCGATAACGTTCAACGCTGAAACGTAAAACATAACTTGTTTCAGAGGCGTTCTGGAACTTCAAACGTAACCCTAAAAAGTACAACGTGCGTTAAAAAATAAATAAATGAACGTTTGGCAAATTGCTGTGGCGTAATTGTGGTGTAAAAGACCACAAAATGTAACACTTTGGGATGTGCGGTTATTTTACAAGGATCAAATTTGGGCTGTGTCACACCACCTGACCACTGATTATTTTCCTTTCAGTGCTCAATTTGTCATGTTCTATTCCTTACATAGCCAGATGAAAGCTTTGAAGTGTACAGACACTTTTAAGCTTATAAAATGGACAAAAAAGCAATGAGTGACTTGAATGGCTTGGTCTATAGGTGTTTATGGGGGAAGGGGTGTATACGCTACACGAAACAAGCTGAGAAAGCACATGTACTAAAAACACACACACACACACACACACACACACACACACACGTGATTTTAAGTCATTTGTCCCTCAGCCACATAAAGCAGCAAAATGTTTTCACATGTGAAGACCTTCGCTAAACACAACAAACACACACGGTCATTTAGAGAACCTCAGTGCGGTTTTGTGCAGGTGTGCAACTTCGAACAGTCGCATCACGGGACACGGTTTTGCCCCCGAGAACACGCTTTGATATCGACGGTATCTCTGGCATATAAGGAAACTGCAAACGCTACACACACCACTCACACACACAGTCATAAACGTTCCCAGAGTTGCCTCTTCACCCTCATTATATGCTGGGTAATGTATGATGCACTCAAACCATCAGCTTACATCAAAGACGTGTACTCTAACAGCTGTACGGTTGGGGAAATGAGAACCGTGGTAAGACAAAGGAGGAAAGCGGAGTCTTCGTTCAATATTAGTGGAGTTTGTGATCAAAATTGTTTAGCTGTAAAATGTGTAATGATTACAGTTGTGCGCAACAGTTTTCACACCCCTTGTAGACTCGTAATACGTAACAAAATAAGAGGGATGATAAAAATCCCATGTTTTTTTATTTAGTCCTGTCCTGAATAAGCTATTTCACATAACAGATGTTTACATAAAGCCCACAAGACAAGATAATAGCTGAATTTATTTAAAAAAATTACCCGGTTCAGAAGTTTACACACGCTCGATTATTAATACTGCGTGTCGTTACCTGGATGATCGACGACTGTGTTTATGTTTTGTGAGAGTTATTCATGAGTCCCTTGTTTGTCCTGAGCAGTTAAACTGCCCACTGTTTTTTGGAAAAATCCTCCAGGTCCTGCACATTCTTTACTTTTCCAGCATCTTCTGCATATTTGAGCCAGGGGGGTGTAAACTTTTGAACAGGATGATCGGTGTAAATTATTATTTTGTCATCTGGGAGACATGTAACTACCTCACTTAGCTTCTGAAGGGCAGGACTAAATGGAAGAAAAAAAAAGATCTTATAAACAAAACAATAACGATGTACACCGATCGTCCTGTTCAAAAGTTTACACCCCCCTGGCTCTTAATGTACCGTGTTGCCTTCTTGAGCATCAGTGAACATTTGCACCGTATGTAATAGTCGTGTACGAGTCCTCCAGTCGTCCTCAGTGTGAAAAGATGGATCTGGACATCATATAGCCGCTGTTGGAAAGGGCTCAAATATGCAGATGCTGGAAAAGTAAAGAATGTGCAGGACCTGGAGGATTTTTCTGAAGAACAGTGGGCCAGTTTAACTGCTCAGGACAAACAAGGGACTCGTGAAGAACTCCCACAAAACATAAACACAGTCGTCGATCATCCAGGTAACGACACGCAGTATTAATAATCGAGCGTGTGTAAACTTTTGAACCTGGTAATTTTGATAAATTCAGCTATTATCTTGTCCTGTGGACTTTATGTAAACATCTGTTATGTGAAATAGCGTATTCAGGACAGGACTAAATAAAAAACAACATGGGATTTTTATGATCGCTCTTATTTTGTTTGTTTGTATTAAATTCACGTATGGACTTTGTGCATCACTCGGGCGATCTTTCACTGCATTCCCATCACCCGTTTAATAGGTTCAGGTTGCTACTACATATTTGTTTTGGAAATGCTGAATGATGATGGAGCTTTGGGAGGCTTTGGCAATCTTTAACGCTTCAAGCAAGCGACATGAGACTGCACACATGGCCCAGTACATGTGGGAAGTCATTTACATACCGTAGCATCCATCGCCTTGGCTATGATCTGCTTTTCTAAAGCTGTATACACACCATTGTTGTGCTTTTCTAGAAGACATATATTTCTGTATACCTGTTGAATTCTCGATTCTGATTGGTCAGAAGGTGTTGATTATATTCCTAACAGCCGCTCCTACTGGAGTTCTGGCTTCATAGCACGGGTTTATATTAACGCACTCATTCTAATGTTATCGTTTCTATAGTGACAACGTACTCAGTCTAAAGCTAGTGATAAATGGATTTGAAAAAAAATATATTTTAACAAAGAAAAATGTGTAATTGTTAATATGATTTTTCCAGTTTCTTAGTAACTTGAAAAGCTAGTGTTTTTGTTTAATGAGTAGTACTGTAGTATAAGAGGATTAAAATATTTCTTGTGTGCTGTCATTTGAAAATGTTCAACTTTTGGGTGTTAAGAGTAACGCTGCTTTGATATGTTTTCCAGTTACAGTATTTTTCAGTTTATTTTTCTTAGGATTGAATATTGAATATAATTTTGCCCATCCCTGAGAACCTATAGGTACCGAGGTGGTACATGTAACTTGTATGGTAATTGCTGTGCCACATTTATATTCATCACTGTAACATGAATGGACCGCGGTGTACCTCTGAGTGTAGATTGCCTTTGCAGCTGCAGTTTGCTGAATGAGCAATCCCAAAGCGAGGGGGGTGCTGGAAGGGGGGGCGGGGTTTCTGGGGGGGTTGGTGACTCTTAAGGGCTTGACTCTGGTTCTGATCATGTATCCCGAGTGACCTCACGTCTGTGTAAACTTCACTTCCCCTGAAGTCTGATGTCGGCAGATAAGGAGCAGAAAGCTTGAACGGGACTCTGCAAGCTGGCCCATATTTTCAAAGCACGGGGCGGGGGGGCAATTTGCCAGGCTTTTAAAGCGCCGATGCCCTAAAGCTTTCCTCAGAGTCACCCTGCAAGCTCTCGTAAAGACATAGCCTTCGTCACGTAATCGTGACTTTTGAAACGGGGTACTGTGCGTCAGAGAGAGGCTGGTTGTAGTTAACACTGAGGAAGGGGATAATTGTGTTTATGTTGATGGATTTACTTGATTTAATGCTCAATGGATTGGCAGTATAACTCCATTTAAACACATTTTACTTAAACCCCAGCCTTTTCAATAGACATGACGGCCGAGTTATGGGGCTACACTTCCTCCTACAGTGGTCTAGGACTCGCATCCCAAAAATCCAGCTCTTGGCCATTATGTCTTGGGTGGTCTGTCCAATAGGACAAATTCACACAACACCAGTTAAAAGGTCCTTTTTTTCCCCCTCGGGATCACATCCTAAAAACAGATGACTAGAACGTAAAGTTTGTGGTAACATTTCAAGGTAAGCATTTGTTCTTGGAAGACAGTATTGCCTTTGCCTAAGGGTAAAGGGTGAATGGGTGTGTGTGGGTTTGGGAAGCAGTGCATGCGCGATTGGCGTGATAGAGGCTAATCCTGTTCCTGTTGGTTTGATAACTCAGCCTGAGAATGATCTCTGACCCATTTCATAGCAATCAGGCTGACACAAAGTTCACAGTAATTGGAGCATGCGACGGAATTACCCAATAGGTCTGAGCAAAAAAAAAAGGAGGTAAGAATTATGAGCTTAAATCATGATGGGTGGCATGGTAGCGCATTGGGTAGTCTTGTCACCTCAAGGGTCTGTCCCCAGCTCCAGGGCCTGTGGTTCGATTCTGAGTTAGGTTTACAAGTCTGGCTGGAGTTTCACATGCTCTCCCTGTATCTGTGTAGGTTTCCTCCCACCTCCCAAAAGCATGCTGGTTTGTGGTTTGGTTATGCTAAGGTCATGTTCTGAGAGCCACTGGCATATTCTTGCATTGTACCCAGTATTTCTTTCCTGGGATCTGAATCTTTCTGGACCCTGACCAGGATAAAGCACTGAAAATGAGTGAAAAGCGTTTCCAGTTCGTTTCCCCCAAAGAGCTGGTGACGCTGCAGATATTCATGTCAATCAAAGCAGAGCTATATCTAATAATCATTTGAAAACCAAGATAAATTGATGAAACGAATAAAATGAAGTGTGGCGTCTGCTTGGATGGAATCGAAAAACTGTCCATATCTTATTAATTCCCAGAAGACTGGAAACTACTGGTTTATAAAAATGTGACCGCTTCTTCTCGGTCCAAAGTTATACATTCTCTTACCACTTCTGTGCTGGAATGTTTTAAAGAACCATCTAGCATCTTAAATTGCAATGGTTTAGAAGCACAATGTTTCTTCTATACTCAACCACTGATCTTGGATTCTAGGTCACCAATCTGGCCTCCAAACAGTACACAACACAGCTGTTTGGGGTCTTTTCCAAAGCCAGACACATCTCAAGTCTTCCCCCACGCTCTGGAATGGTAACATTAGTCGAACAGGGATCCATCAGGATTTATACACAAAGATTAGAGTGAAGACATCCTAACTCACAAATGAGTGCAAGGTTTCAAATGATAACCTTCAAATTCTTGGATTCTCAAGCTGTGCACTGCCTCCTCACAGGATGTTTCTCATTGCACATCAACCCTCGTGGAAGCAGTCGGTCCTTCTATGAATCCCACGGAAATATTGATGTATACTTTAGGCTAGGGCTGACTCCAGCATGACTCCATACTCTGCATGTAGCCAGTTTCTAAAGGTTATGTGTTTTAAAATAAGAGACCGGTTGGGGGGCAATAGGTCTGGGGCGTGAGTGATGTGCTTAGGGACCAGAGACATCTCTGATTAGGATGAAACCATGATAGATGATCTCGCAGGAAAGTTGTCCGAGAATTAGAGATCAGAGAATTCGAATCACAAGATAACCAATGAATCGAATCACGCTTGGTTGATTAAAGAAAGCAAAAGCAAGGGGCTTTGTGGGTTTTATGCACCAGACATGCAGGGGAAAGATCAATTCTGTCCAAGAGCACATTTTACATTCTCCCAAAGTTCTCCCCCTTAGCATGACACCTAATGACGTCACTTTCATATTGTCATTAGAGACCCTTTTTATGGAACACCCTGGATATGACGGATGTACAACTTTTTTTTTATTTTTACATTTTTTTTAATTACACACCGATTCTTTGTAACGCATCAGCACTGCAGTAGAAGACGCTTTATTCCTTTTCTTGTGTTCCCCATGGACTAATTCTTTTGTTATTCTTGGCAGTCTTGCTGATCATCAGGAAGCTCTTTTTCTTTTTTTTTTCAAATCCTCACAGAAGCTGTAGCGATAGATATCCTGAGATGCGTCTCTTCTGCGGTGCGCATGATGCAAGACAGTTTAAAGACTACCACTGATGTAGATCTCATTGAACTGGCAAAGGATGCGGTGGATTAGTCATTTCTGCTGAAGTTCAGCCTTCTGGGTCAGGAGTCCTATTTTGTGGCTGTCAGAGAGACTGACCCAAGAAATGACCGCCTGAAAGAGACAGTGAGCTGGGAGAGAAAAGGGAAGAGATGTGCTGAATCTTGTGAAAATTTGTCGGAATTTTAAAGAGCAATTTGGTTAAATTTTCTATCGTGAACTTGTGTATAAAATATAAATAAATAAATGAATAAATAAATAAATAGACTAATGATAACTACCTCCTCCTTTAATCTAGAACCTGGTATGTTTTCATAGAAGTTGATTCTTATAAACTCAACATCTTTTCTTTCTTACCTTTTTGAACCCCCTTAGTGGATTGAGACCATGTATTACTGAAGGGACTTGTGTACTTCAGTGGGCCTAAGGGTAACCACCAGGAGTTTAATGCTCCCATTACGGCCAGCCTTGGTGAATCTGAGGGAAGAGGTCCGATAAAGAGCATTGCAAAAATTTCCTTCCAACTTTTTAGTTATCGCCAGTTCACACTCGCAAACCGAGTCACATACTCCCACTATTGGCTATTGTTTCTCGATCGACAAGGAAAAGAGTAAAGCCATCCTTCCCACCCAAAGAGCAGGGCCAATTATGCTCTCCCAGACTCCCAGTGAAGGATGGTATGCCACATTGTGCAAAACTTGCAATCTCCCAACAACAAGACAAACACTTGGATCCAATATTAGCTTGAGATCTTGGGAGTTCTTTTGAATCCTTAAAACTGAAAATTCCCTGCTGGAGAGGATGTGAGGGAGCCAATGGAAGAAACGGTGAAATGGAGAGAGATGCAGTGAGCCAGAAAGAGGAATCCTAATAAAAATCTTCCTCCATCTAACCCCATAGTGACTATCATATGACTCCAGTGGGATTGGAGAGTCTTGGCCAAGCTGCTAAACCGTAGCTCAAGAAGTCAGCTGTCGACTGTGCACAATATTTCAATTCTGAACCCCGTTCCTATATGCTTTATTTTATTTCACAGAGCCTTATAGCAAAAAAAAACAAAACAACAACAACAGCATAACCTTTGTGCGGAAATGATGGCTTTATTTTTTTTTAAATCAATTTGTAAATATTTGTGATTGTGCCCTGCGATGGATTGGCACCCTGTCCAGGGTGTACCCCGCCTTGTGCCCGATGCTCCCTGGGATAGGCTCCAGGTTCCCCGTGACCCTGAAGAGGATAAAGCGGTATAGAAGATGGATGGATGGATGGATGTAAATATTTGTGCATCAACCTTAGTACATTGGTGGAATCAAAAAATGGTTCGCTTTTGGCTTTGTTGGCTTTCAGATAAAAAGTAACAATGAATCTGACTCTCTGGAGTCAATAATATATTGCTGGGTGGCAAGCAGCATTGATACCTCACTGCCCCCAGGGTCACTGTTTACTTTCTATATGGAGCTTTGCTTGTTCCTCTGTGTTAGCGTGGCTGTCCTCTGGGTTCTCCGGTTTTTTCCCACCTCCCAAATATTTGCTGGTAGGTAGATTGGCTACTCTAAATTGCCAGTAGATGGGAATGTGTCTGTGAAAGCTGCACTGTGACGGACCGGTGTCCCGTCCAGGGTGTATTTCCGCATCACGTCCGGTGTTCCTGGGTTAGGCTCGGGATCCACCAGTGCTTGCCTTATGAAATACAAATATAGGCTGCTTGTACACCTCAATTCTAATCCATTTATTTTCTCCGATCGTATGCTATAGGCTCAATAAACTGCATTTCTTAAACCTCTTATAAATAAACGCTTTTGTGCTGAGAGCAGAAATACGACGTCTCGCTCCGTCCAGCTGGCAGAGGGAAGGACAACGGTGAATTGATGCTGAAACTACAGCTGTGAGAATGTAGAAATTCAGTCTGGTGGCTTTCTTTCTCTCTGTACCTCCCTAAGGCATTGGCGTTATAGCCACAGACTGTCTGAATTGTGTGAACGTTTCTGTTGCCGAATAGAACAATGGGAGAAAAATCGCAGTCCCTGTAGGGTATATCCACAATTCTCCACTGTACAGCTAAGGGATTGGACAAAAGTGCATTATTAAGTTTCTTTTGTTATTTTACTATTTGGGGGAAAGTTATACTGAAGAAACAATGTTCGACATGTATACACTCTTAGGAAAAAGGGGTCTTGAAATAGGTGTGCTAGTTGATGTCTGAAAAAGGAACCCTCTGTTGCATGTTTCCACACAGAACCTTTAAGGGTTCTCACTGAGGGACAAATAAGTCTTCAGGGTGGTACATCTAACCCCTTTTATTTCCCCACCCTCAAAACTGTAAGCCAAGGTTCATGTCCGAGTATGTTGGATTTAAAATAGCTGAAAGAAAATAAGGTTAACTCTTGAACCCTGAAAGGTTTTGTCCCTCTGAGGAGACCTTTTTAGCAAGGCGCATTTACAAGGAAGTGTGTGAGAGCTATTTCGAGGACGTCTGTGTGAACGCTAGATTTCAGAAGCAGCGGGGTCAGTCGGGTCCAGAGGTCAAAGGTCGGCTTAGTGTGAAAGTCTGCGGCCAGAGGTTTGTGGAAAGGCCACTTGGCGAAAAGGATATTTGTGGAGCATAAGCAATCCCAGAGCGGGAGCAACGAAAGCAAACTGTAGTTATGCAGTTAGTCCACACAGAGCTGTTTATTTCATATGTGGAAATAGAATTAGCTAATGGCGTTCACACCCTATGTAGATCCCAGACGTCTATTAGAAATGCCAGTTCAGGATAGCCAGTGATCTCTAGAAACATTATATATAAACACCTCACGTTTATTTCTGAATGATAATACCACAGGTCACTTGGTACCTTTGAAAGTTTGAGAGAGCCAGGATCATTTTTGTTGAGAATTTCTCTCACAACTTGATTTTTTTCTTTTGTCAGTGGTCTGAGAAAACATATCAGTGAGAGACGGTGAGATATTACAATGATGCAATAGTTTCTACTATTTACGCAGCCATCAGTTCCAATGCGCTGGGAAAGTCCACTTGTACTGGAAGACAAGACTTATACCACAAATAAACCGTCGAAGGTACTTGATATCCTGCGACTCTGGATATATTCAAGCAAATTGACCTGGAGCTCAAATTGGACTCGATAATTATGTGCAATGTTTGTCTGTCTGGGGGAAACCTTCTATGTAGGTTCTACGTAGAACATATGAGGGTCCAAAAATAGCTTCTTTACGAAGCTTGGGTTTATTATTCAAGGGGAACTTTTAAAGATTTTACGTAGAACCCTACATCCAAAGAACCCTTGAGTTCCCTTTTTTTCATTTATTTTTTAATCTTCAGAGCATAACTATGACATGGTGTGTTTAATCGACTAATCAAGAAACGTTCAACAAAGGGGTCAAAGTAGAAAACTTTGGTTCGTTCCTCAAGGGGAACTCAACGATACCATGTAGAACCCTACATCAGGAACTTCAGAGAAACATTCTGCTTAGAACTCGTTACCGTCAAATGAACGATTGAGGAAAGATCTTTTCTAAGATCATAACCAAGATCTTGTAGTTTGTCAACTAATCTAGAATTCTACAACAAAGGGTCCAAGTAGTACCTCTTTAGATGGCTTTGGTTTGGGAACTCTTAAAGATTCCATGTAAAACCATACATCAGAGAGTTTGCTGTTCATAAAAAGTTTAACTGGTAACCATCCAAAGAACCTTTTGAGGAATATATATATATTTTCTAAGATCGTGAAACGCACAACTCTTTCTTTCTTATTATTATTATTATTTAATTACTGCCCATTAAAGTCCTTTGTGAAGAGTCTTCAGTCTTTGTTCAGAAGCCAGTCATCTGACTGTGACTCAGACAGCCAGTGGAAGTTCATTCCACCACCTGGGTGTTTTTGTAGCGAAAACCATTGAGAGCGTAACCATAAGATCATGTATTTAGTCAAATACTCTTGAAAAGAAAACATTTAAAAAGGTCATTATCCGCGCCGTAAACAAGAGCCATTCCACAATCAAGTAATGGTGCTTTAATGACAGAAGAAAAGGCTACACAGCTGCCTTCTTATAAAACGACCTACCATTAGGAAGTGGATTATTTTTATACACGCAGTACTATGAATCTCGCGGTTATATGACAGGTATAGTGTCTGATTTTTACTGTGAAATTGCCCGTTTCCAATGAACTCGTCTTTCTGTCCTCTCCAGTCCCCAGATTTACAGCCGACTGCAGCAGGATCTCTACTGACTCGGACTCGGAGTTCAGGCTTTATTTTAGTCTCTTTCATGAGACCACACTCTTCCTTTGTAGTTTGTATACCGAACGCTGCCTCACATCTCTTCTGCGTCTGCGGTTTCCTACACCCATCCATCTGCACAAGCTTTTCAACAGCCACTAAAGACAAATACAGACCGATACAGGATACCTTTATATTTCCACAAGAAATGTTGGTTTCTGCCTAAATTTGACATCAACACATCATTTGTCAAGCGAGCATATGGTTCTCCGTCGCACACAAAGCCGAAATTAGAGCGGTGCATGATGATAGAAAGGATTTTAATCTTGTGGGCTGACTTCTGCTGCTGTGGAGGTTACCACATGGATGCCTTCTCCAAAAACTAGCCAAGTCTCGCACATGTTTCAGTGGACAAGCTATTACAAGATACTGTAGGTTTGCACCTAATACCTGCTGCTTTAATCGTAAAGTCCTGTTCTCTCCTGTTCTCATCCCAGGACTCCATCCTCCAGGATTTTGTGATTTTTGCGATCGCAGAAATGAACACAAAATCGCTTTCAATTTTTATTAAAATTTCCGCAGATTTTGGCCAAGACGCATCGTGTGTGACGTCATCACAACGCGCAATCGGCCAAAGCGCTCTTCGATTCACGTGCTTTTAGAATATTCCCTCCATGTTCCCGTTTTACATGTTATAGAACATAAATTGATTGACGGTACACGTCATTACGTCCCCACGTCACACTGTTCGACGTCCCTCCAGAATTTCACGTATCAACATCGACAGTTGGTCTTCGTTATGGTACCGTATACAGTTTTGGGGGTTTCATTTTTAATTTTACGAAAGCTTCAAGTGCGGTTAATTATTTGTCATGCTGTATGTGCAAATAGACGACTGACTGAAGCCGTGGGCTGCGGCCCAAACCACGTACTTACCGTCTATATAGTAGCTGAAATACATGTACTTCGCCTACTATATAGCAGGTAAGTACGCGGTTTGGGACACAGCCGTGTTCTTTTGTTTGCCGTCAAACGGTTGAGCGCTGCCGTGTGTGATCGTGTCCTGTCGCAAAATGCGGTGAAAACTCCTACACGACGTTAATAGTGTGATTAAGGTGTGTACATGTCTGTAATACACATCGATAATGCGACTAAAGCAGGAATACTCCACACATCTTAATTCCATTTGTGTTTACTTCGAGTATGACTTTAATCGGATTAAGGTCATCAATAATCTCTGTTTACATGCTAGTTTCTTAATCAGAGTATCGTCTTAATCGGGTTCATATCGGATTATCATTGTCCATGTAAACGCACCGACTGTGATTCTATAACTGAACGTGCGATAATATGCATTCTGCATGTTGGGTTACACAATGAAGATCTTCTAACGAGCGATTAAATAACGCGTGCCTCCTCCTATCGGAGCATTTCTCACACTGAGATATGAATCGAAATGTTAAGACACTTCCAGAACTTTGTCGCTAACCCGCTTTGGTCTCAATGGCATTACATCAGTGAGAAAGTCACGTTATGCATTCTAAGAAAATGCAAAATGATGCCAAAAATCGTCGTGTAAATCCAGCTTTAGGACTTCTTGGCCTCAACGTTCTACACCTGTATGCTGTAATGATTTATAACCTCACTATCCGCCGTCACCTAGAAGAGGTTTTTGTGCGTGGTTACTCTCAAGGTTTCTTAGTGTCTTAGAGGTAATTATTTTTTCTTCGTTATCGTCTCCTTTGCCTCGCTCATTAACGATCTAAAACTTAAATCCATATTTCCCGTGAAGCTGCTTTGTGATGACGTCTATTGTCAGATGTGCTTTACGAATAAAATTGAATCGAACTGAAGGAGCTAATTGTCTTTCTAAACAGGAGGGAGCAAAACGACCACAAAGGAAGCTCCAGATACTGATAAAAGACCAAAGGAAAGGAAATGTTGTCCTATTACGTGTTCTTATCAAAGGGGCTGAGGGGATCTCCTTAGGCAACATGGTACATGACAATAGGATGTTAATAATCCCCTTCCTCCCTCACGGATACCGACCAAATCAAAAGAACGAGGTCAAATGCTTTCCTTTTGAGGTTTTACCCGCCCCCCAAAAAAGTTCTGCAACCTAAGGTGTCTGGTTCAGTTATTGTAGCTGGGTTCATCCACCTCGCTGTGTGCATTTACTGTGTTCTCACCTGCCTAAACAAATTACATCGAGGAAACAAACACACTAGGGTTCAATTCAAACAGACTAAATGCTGCATACGTGAAAGCATTTTAAGAGCCACACCACACTCTTTTAATGTTTGTGCCAAATGCAAATGAGTCAGACAGGATTGCTAATCTTCTAACCCAGAGGTGCTATTTGCCCTTCAGACACATACTCCTGAAGCGTTGTGATCTGCTTTCTGTCCCTAAATAATACACCCTGTCATTTTGTTATTCTTAGGCTCAAACTGGGAACGATCAGATGACCACAGCACAACAAAGTGGGTGCACCGGGAGGCCAGCTGTTTGAATTCTTTCTAAAGGGACAGTTTGCTGCTCGTATATTTCGGGATCACTCAGTGTCAAAGCGTTCAATAAAACAGACCGTTATTGGATTTCTGTAAAAACTCTTCACCCAGAAAAACAGCTACGCACTTTCGTCACGTCGGAGAGAGGAAGCAGGATTTCAGATCTGAACACGAATTACAGGCCATCATGGTTTCCTTGGGAATCAGTGGAGTTTTCCCATTTGGTCGTTCCCTTGCCAAGTACTAATAGCAGAGTTGTCAACTCGTGACCTCATGTTTGCAGCAGACAAAGAGTCCAAGATACTCAGGATTTGAGGAAGAGGATTCAAGACTTTTCTAATCTTGTTGCACCATCAGAGAGAGAGAGAGAGAGAGAGAGAGAGAGAGAGACAGACAGAGAGAGAGAGAGAGACAGACAGAGACAGAGAGAGAGAGAGAGACCGAGAGAGAGAGCGAGAAAGAGAGAGACAGAGAGAGAGAGAGAGAGAGAGAGAGAGAGAGAGAGAGAGACCGAGAGAGAGAGCGAGAGAGAGAGAGAGAGAGAGACAGACAGAGAGAGAGACCGAGAGAGAGAGCGAGAAAGAGAGAGACAGAGAGAGAGAGAGAGAGAGACAGACAGAGAGAGAGAGACAGAGAGAGAGAGAGAGAGAGAGAGAGAGAGAGACAGACAGAGAGAGAGAGACCGAGAGAGAGAGCGAGAAAGAGAGAGACAGAGAGAGAGAGAGAGAGAGAGAGACAGACAGAGAGAGAGAGACAGAGAGAGAGAGAGAGAGAGAGAGAGAGAGTCAGACAGAGACAGAGAGATAGAGAGACCGAGAGAGAGAGAGACAGAGAGAGAGACGGAGAGAGACAGAGACAGTATTGTGGGTATTTCTAGTATATTTAACGTATTACTTGTGTCATATTGATGAACTATGTAGCAGTGTGCGAGCTGTCGGTGTTAGTAACTAATCCAAGAATCCTAGAGTCCATAAAGTGATAGGTTCCCTTCAGTCATAGTACCACAGTTGCATACGTAACCTTCAGATTTTGACCTTGCAGTTGGGTTAACTGTTGGGAAACTGCTGACTGCTGAAACCGTTTGTCACAAATATCCTAGCTAATGGAAAGCTGGGAACTGATTCTGTTTGTTCACTTTGATTCCAGCCATCATTTTCCAGAGTGACATCTGGAAGAGGCTCCGTTACTGACTCAGTTATTTAATAACATCTCTAATTTGGATTAATCTCATGATTAGCCTGTGGTAGCATGAGCTTTTTCGTTGGGTCTGTTATACAAAACTCAATTAAAACGGTTTACGAGCTTTGCTACGGATTCCTTTTTCTTTACAGTAGTGACTCACGAGGCACAAATGGGCAACAGATGAACGGATGAGACTCGACCGGGTTTTGGACTACGAGCATCAAATGAGTCCTATTTTCAGGTGAAATCTTTTGATCAGTACCATATTGAACAAGTCTTTTGCTGTATTAGAAGATCGTATGTACCAGATGGCGAACAAGTAAACATGACTTCTCTCTGTTTGGATGCTTGTCGGAAAATGTGCTCGCAACACGGAGCGGAAGGAAGTCGATTTTTCTTTGCTGTATTAAAAACAAGAAGACACCAAGCAGGGGATTTCTGAAATCGTACGAGTTTCCTATTTCTAATTATGATATATTTCATGTTTTTGTGAAATTTCCAAGTAGGACTGTTTGTTTTCACCTTCCTTACAACCCCCCCAAATCTGAACTCCATATCATTCCTTCAGGTTTGCACCAAATATGGTTGACCAAAGTGCTTTCTTTAAGTAGAGAGGAAGATTTAATTTAACGCTGTCTTGGTTTTGTCCACATTCAGTCACAGCCTCCCTCTGAGATACATATTTTACATTTCCTATTTAAAATGAAAACCTCTATTCCTTTTCATTCGGCCAGACGCCACGGTCGGTTGGTCGAGTTTGGACGAAGAACATAAGCCGTGCGTGTGACTACGAGACCTCAGACATTGCAGAAATTATGGGGGGGGGTTTGTGCTACTTCACTTACTGAGTTCCCATTGCATTAATCACCAGCAAGAATCCATCTGCATATGGATGAAACCAGACAGATGGCTTGTGTGTCCTGAAGGTAACCTGTATAACCCAGGTTAGGGGCTGTGGACAAGTTAGACCCGTATTTGCTTAAAAAAAGTGGCATAACACTTGGCTTGTCCACAGGGGGAAAAAAAAAAATCTCACCAAACCCTTTAACAAATTGCAAAGTGATGACAGAGTTTGGAGGACATCCAAGTGGAAGAGAAAGACGTATTATGACTTTCTGAGCAAGACCAGGCCGTGTTTAGAGAAAGCCACGCTGGCCGAAGGGGATCTTGCTGGAGTTGTTGTTTAACAGCCGTACCATCTACAAGAATAGAGACAGCTGTGTGTCCTGTTTTACATTTCAGAGGATTTTCCCCAAAAGTGGTTTAAAATTCCAGCCATTTAGGACTTAACACAGTTTCTAAAAAGGGTGTGCTAGACTCTGCCATTGCTCGTCACTGAGGTGAGACCCTCAAGGGTGCGTCTTCAGTGCTTTACTGATAACTGGACACTTGATTACATTCACTTTCGTCAAGTGGTGCATCGTGTACCCGTCAAACATATTTAACGTACATAATTAGATTTGAAGGATAATGGTTGTTCTTTGGTTGTACTTGTCTGGACACTGGACTGCGTCTTGAGAATTGAGTTTCGTGTGCATAGTGAGGATTTAACCCTGCAGTATAATATTTTTCAATGTCAATTTTATTTTATTTGTGTAGCGCTTTTAACAATGGACAGTGTCTCAAAGCAGCTTTACAGACACATATAAACACAGGATAGAGATTTTAAGTGTGTGAATTTATCCCTATTGAGCGAGCCGTGGTTACGGTGGCGAGGGAAAAACTCCCTGAGATGATACGAGGAAGAAACCTTGAGAGGAACCAGACTCAGAAGGGAACCCGTCCTCATCTGGGTCACGACGGATAGTGTGAAAGTAAAAGAAAGTTCATTATGGTTTTTATATGAAGTCTGTTTGTTGAACTAGTCCACTGTTCACTAAAGGAGACCCGACTGTAAATCTGCATGTGGTAATCGCAGTCCCAAGGCCATCGCAGCAACCGTCGTCCCAGCAACCACAGCGAGAACGTCCATGTGGAATTGAGGTCCAAAACCATTTCCATGGAACTTCAATACTGACGTTCGTCTTATCAGACATTTTCAGTCAGTACAAACAAATTAATTATTTTATTGTCGCAAGTCTGCTATAAAATTAGTCAGGACACTGTTGGGTTTCTGTGTGTAGAGTATCATGACTGCATGAGGTGAGCATTGCGATTGGAAAGGGGAGGGGTGTGAGCCCCCTGCTGGGCAAACAATTCACACCTCTACACAATAACACTGTATACAACGGTCACAATAAAATGATAACATTTAAACCTAGTAAGCTAGGTCAAAAAAAAAAAAAAGAAATACTTAAGAACAACTGCGAATTCTTAAAGTCTTGAGTGTCTACTTTCTTACATACTTTCTCATTAACCACTACTGTGGACATCAAAAATAAATTCAATGCTGAACACGGGCACCCCCAAAACAGGCCTTTATTTGTCCGTAATTTGGTAAAATTATGCAGGATTCTGACCTTGGACTTTATGAGATTCTTCTTGCATTGTACTGGCTTGAGTGAGGAGCAGTATGACATCTATAGGAAGTATTTTATTTAATCAAGCATCAAAACAGCGGGTTAAAATTATGTGGCTACGTTCTGTGAACACATTACGATGAACAGGTGACCCAGAAAATCAACTTAAGAACCTGCGTAACCTGACTCCTCAAAAGCTCACGTTTTGAGTTGAAGTCACCTGAACTGTAAGTTTTACTTTACATAAAAGGACATTAGATGCACCCTTGATTGCCTCCCCACAGAAACAAGCAATGGTACGGTCCAGTATTTGTAATAATATTATTATTATTATGCGATGAAGTATTTCATGTGTTGTATTCGGCGAATTAAACACTTGCTATTGCTTTATTCTTCTTGTTCTTACATGACCTCCCTGAACTTCTCCCTCCCTCCTTCCTTCCTCTCATCCACGTATGTGAACTTAATCTTCTGCTCATCTTTCCTTCTTTCCCCTCCATTTATCCCACTATCTGCTCGGCTTTCGCCTCGTCCTCGTGCACATACTGTAAGTGGAAGGATGTAAATTAAGTCCTGTTCGGTCACTTTGTTTATGGGAGAGTCAGGAACGGCTCAGATACGGACACAGTGTCTAGTCCCAGTGGTCATCGCGCCAGCACCCTCCCATCCTGCCCAATGAATGAAAATCAGATTACCCCCTCAAAAGCAGTGCAGATGATCATACCCCACTCCATAACCAGTAGCCTAGTAAATAAACTCCATATTCAGGAGAGTTATACTCACTTATTCAGTGCTTCCAGTCTTTTTTTTTTTTTTTTTCCCAGTCTGTTTATTTTGACTCTGAGTGCAGGTCACGGAGTAGAAGCATTGGACTCGGTTCCAGATGTGGTGTGGTGCATCTGAGGAAGCGCTGCTGCTTGTTTGTGATTAGAAAGACCCCCTCTCCCCCCACCTTTCACCATGGGAAATGTTTTTTTTTTTTTTTTTCATTCGCATTTTAGGTATTAAATTATTTCATAGCTGAGGAACTTGATGAATGGCCAAATCATGTCCACGTGTGGTAATTTCTTTTCTTTCTCAAGATATTGGGCAAATATTGGGAAGAGATTAATGTACTGCATGTAATAATGGAGAAATCATTGCTTTTCTGCTAGTTTCCTCATCGAGTTCCTATTTCACCAGAGTGAACACATGTGCTTATATATATATATATATATAGGAAAAAGCAAACAGCAAGATTGTGTATGCAGAAGAAATGTCATAGATCATTACACAGATATAAACCAGGTTGGAACCCTGTCCAAATCAGAATCACATTTCATTTTAAAAAAAACAAAAACAAAAAAAAAAACAAGTGATATGACTGTTGGAATGACTGCAGGAATGTTTGCCACAACTTTGGAAGTTGCTGACAAGGTTTGGAGGAGGAGTATGAGGAGCCGTGTGAATGTTGGTTTGACTTCCTTATTTAATGCATTTTTGAAACTCTTTTGGGAAGAGGCTTGGTCCAATAGGTTCTTGGATCTGCTTACATCATCAACCCGTGGGATCCAGGACTTTTTGCCGTCTTTGTTCTCATTGGCAGTAAATCGGCTACTGGTTTCGACTCGGGGCCAAAGAATTGCAACGACTAAATTGGGCTGAAAATGGTGCGGTGTAAAGCTGGCTTCAAGCAAGATCCTTTTTGCTTCAGCTTCTAACTGGAAAAATAAGCCTTGTTCTTCTATCCGAATGACCGCGGCTTCTCCATTGCTTCAAGAAAAGATCAGATCTAGGATAACACTTCATTTCTAAACTTACTTTCACAGCCTTTTTTCTAAAAAGCTTCTACTTGGAGCCTTATCAGAATGTCGAAAGTCCCTTATATAGTTCTGCGTTAACCCCCCCCCCCCCCCCCCCAAAGAGGAACAAATCTCAAAAAAGAACTCTTCACGAGTCTCAGAAACAATAAGGCAGGACTGTATTCTCTTTTTGTTTGGTTAAAAAAAACCCTCCGGAGTAACTGCTTATTAAAAAACAACCAGTCTTGTCCACCATTTTACAAGTTCCAACAAAGGGAGCAGATCAAAGAACCCATAATGCTACATTGCTACTTTTGTAGTACTTCTTGGTTTTCTGAGCTTCTTTGAATTTCTTGTTTCATACCGGCATTAGCCTGTAGTCTTTCAGGTTGTGAATTCCTGCAGATTCACTAACTAACGGAAATCCTTGCTCCTGCAGCTGTGTACACGTTTTGTAAGACACATTGGATAAGAGCATCTGCCAAATGGCTGAATGTAAACACAATGTAACCCAAGGTCATTGGTTTCATGCCATTAAACGTCACCCTCTCACTGCTGTTCCTGAGAAATAGATTTTCAGTAAATAAAGATGCCACCAAACTGCTTGCTTATATAAGCTACTAGATGATAACTCTAGTGGTCAGCGACTTTAGCCAAAGTTACTTGCAGGATATGCAAAATACAGTCTACACGGCTGGATCGAGCAGCTGAGGAATAGGGATCTTGCTCAAGGGATTTCTGGTACATATGAGATCATGCAGCTACTGCGGCCCACCCTAGAGATGTGTAAAATTAATGATCCTATCCTAAAATTTCAGTCATAGTAAATGTAAATCGTAGTGTTGTCGTCACATGATTTTTTTAAGCCACCAAGCTGCCAATTTTAGCTGCTCAGGCAAGGCCCATAAACCCTAACCGTGGGCGGCTGTGGCTCAGGTGGTAGAGCGGGTTGTCCATTAATCGTAGGGTTGGAGGTTCGATTCCCGGCCCACGTGAGCCCACCTGCCGAAGTGTCCTCGGGAAAGACACTGAACCCCAAGTTGCTCCCAATGGCAAGATAGCACCTTGCATGGCAGCTCTGCTACCGTGCGTGTGTGAATGGGTGAATTTAAAAAAGCACTATATAAGTGCAGACCATTTACCAACCTATCTGCCCCAGGGGCACCATATCAAGACTGGCCCTGCGCTCTGACCCCAACTTACTTGTGTATGCGAAGAAAAGAATTTTACTGTAGCATATACAGTCAGGTCCGTAAGAATTTGAACAGTGGCACAATTTTGCCTCTGTACACCACGAAGCAATCAAGATGTGATTGACGTATAGACTTTCAGCTGTAATCCATGCCATTTAGGCATTTTTTTAAGGGCATTTTTTTTTGCAGAGTCCATCCATTTTCACAAGCTCAAAAGTAATTGGACAAACTAATAAATCATAATTATTAGGATTTTTTTTAATACTTGGATGCAAATCCTTTGCAATCACTGAAATCTGGATCCCATCGACATCACCAAATGCTGAGTTTCCTCCCTTGAGGTGTTCTGCCAGGCCTTTACTCCAGCTGCCTTCAGTTGCTGCTTGTTTGTGGGCCTTTCCGCCTTCAGTTTTGCCTACAGTAGGTGAAAAGCTTGCTCAAGGGCATCGGACATTTACGAACATTTCATTTCCTTGCCTTAAGAAGCCCTTCGGTTGCTTTCGCAGTATGTTTTTGTGTCGTTATCCATCTGCACTGTGAAGCGCCGTCCGGTCAGTTTCGCAGCATTTGACTTAATCTGAGCAGAAAGTCTAGTTCAGTACGCTACAGAATTCATCCCGCTACTTCTATAAGCACTGTCCAAATACTTATGGACCTGACTGTATGTGATGACTGAAGTCTTTGTTCTTGAAGATGTATTGGGTGTAGTGAAGTGCATTAAGGCAGGGGATTATCAGTATAAATGAAAACGGAGCTTCTTAATGAAGCACAGACGCAATAAACTTGATGCAGTCCGTCTCACAAAATGACATCGGTTATACAGTGTGAAATGGATGGATATTCGGTGAATAATGTATTGGTGAAAATGTCCTTCAAGTTTTGTGAAATCCACTTCGCAGAGCTGTTTATTTGAGGAAAGGCACTGAGTAAACCTCTCAGCGGCATTCCCATAGCCAAACCGAGCAAGGCCTTTTCACCAAGTTCTAGACGAATCACGTTTTAAATCGTCCACAAATGCTGGGCTGTCAAAATCAGGTTTCCTTTGGCCACCCATACACGTAAAGAAAGAGTTTGATGTCCTTATCTCGAGCCAGAGAAACCATTTGAAAGAGCTTTTTTTCTTCCACAGGTCCAGCAAGCATCAATGCTACGGGTTGCAATTTGTAGCAGAAGGCCAACATGCATAAAACAGATCTCGATGATATGTTGCGGCGTGTTATGTCTGGTGAGCTGCAGATAAACCCGCAGCTAGAAGACATCCTGAGGGTTGTTCTGTTTGTCTGGCCTCTCTCTGTATGTGGGGGGAAAAAATAAGGGTTTTCTGGTGGAAGAGACAGAACAGAGCTCTGGAATGACCCTTCCCACTGATCTTCAACCACTTCCCCCTTCCAATCATCTTGACCTTTACTATTATAAGAAAACTCGGCTTTAAGCCAACATGCTTCAGTAAGCCAAGTACACCTTCTACCAGTAATAGTCTAAAGTATTATGGCGACGTGCCATGTGACTAATACGTCCCGGATGTTGGTAGAACGTCTTCTTACGCGTCGGTTATTTCAAAAGAACAGTGATTCAGCAGTTATAGTACATCATGTACAATCGTAGCAGTGTATTTATAATTCAACTGATGACTCGATGTGAATATTAATGAATAAACCTTCATATATACACCTAAATCATAAGTGGAGCAATCGTAAATGCAGTAGCTTTAAATGCAGAATCTGTAACGTGTTTGCCCAAATGTTTCGGCTCCCCAGGAAATCAGATTGTCCAGGCTAAAACGTGGTAGCTTGAGAAATTTAATAATGCTCGTTAGCTAGTCAAGTGTCTTAATACAGACGAAGGGAAAGAAGCATATGACGGTATATAAGACGTATGTGTTCTGTCCTCGTGTCGAGGATAAAATATAACTATTCAAGTCTAGTTAGCGTTCGAAAAGGTTATACAGGTTGTCGAACCTTCTTGTGTGCCGAGCAACTACAAATTAATAACCGCAAGCTCAGACCCAGGCTTCTGATTTGTCTACCCGTGAGGTTAAACTGCCTGAAGGATGAATGAACTCTTTGTCCGATAGAAAGAGGGAGATAAAGAGGGTGGATAAAGTCCTTAATATTTAACGGATCAGTGGAATAAACGGAAGAATAGTCATGGTTTGTAGACTTGGGACATGTTACATTCACATGTTACATGTGAATCTGTTTCAGAATGGACGCTGTCCATCATGGCTGCTGCACACAGCAGTCCTGTGGCGAAAACGACGTTTGCTGCAGGAATTAAAATCGTGAAATTTGTGCGGCGTTAATCAAAAACCAATGGGACAGTTCACAAATGGAATGGAACGATTCAGATTCTCGTGCGCTTGTGGGGAAAAGCTTTAAATCCAATCCAGTCCAAGAAGTTTGTATGCATGGCTGCATGCCACTGGATCTGGTGACATGATGCACTATAACAGCTTCGAAGTAAGTACAATGTGATACCGTTTGTACATTGAGGTCATTTTAAACTGGTTCCACATCATGTCTGATAATCAGTGTATTAGGTAGTGCAGTGGATGGACTGAACGTCGCCCTAAAAAGGCAATCTTGTATTATTTTCATCACTGTAGCCTCGCCAAAATCAACCCCTCTACGAATCAATGAAGTAATAAGATCTGGCCGGGTAATATATTTTTACAGCGTATTATTTTTTTTTCTAACTAACACTCAGTTACTGAGGTCTTCAAGCTATTAATAGTTACTTCAAGCCTCTGGAAAAACACTTGGATATTACACACAAACACGAATTACACACCACAAACCCACAGACAGACACACAGGTACACACACACTTGTTTCAACATCTCTCGTTCGGCACAACTTATCTCCGAGAAGTTGAGGCAGGTGGTGTTGTGGAGCTCGGAGGAAATGTGTGTTCTTCTGGATGTTCCTCGCAGGTGATCGCTGACAGACGGTTAGTTATTGGGCTTACCTTACAGGATGTATTGACTAACAAATCTACGTGAAGAAGAACAGGAGGAGCATCAGAGTTCATGTGAAAATCTTATCAGTCCACGAGGAATGTTCATTAGTTCTTTGTGATTTTCTCTTCACACAGAGGGCACATGTACACACAAATACAGAAGATTGGCTAGAAAGATGACGGCATGAATAAACGACGGTAAAAACCGTGACCTTAATGTTGACCTGTTTAGTGCATTCTGACCACTAATGAAGAGGAAACCCGTTCTGAATGTGTTTGATAAAGTCTCATTACTAACCGCAAGGAAGTTTGTGGTGGCTCGGGAAAACCCTACTATCATTTTTACTATATGCAGTGGTGCTTATGGTTTGTGAACCCTTTAGAAATGTTCTACATTTCTGCATAAATATGACTTAAAACATCAGATTTTCACACAAGTCCTAAAAGTAGATAAAGAGAACTCAATTAAACAACAAAAATATTATACTTGGTCATTTATTTATTGAGTGTGACACCGTTGTGCAGATAAACGTTTGCGGTAACTGGTGATCGGTCCTGCAAATCGGCTTGGAGGAGTTTTAGCCCGTTCCTCAGTACAGAACAGCTTCAGCTCTGGGATGTTGGTGGGTTTCCTCACATGAACTGCTTGCTTCAGGTTCTTCCACAACATTTCTATTGGATTAAGGTCAGGACTTTGACTTGGCCGTTCCAAAACATTAACGTTATGCTTCTTTAACCGTTCTTTAGTAGAATGACTCGTGTGTTTAGGGTCGTTGTCTTGCTGCATGACCCACTTTCTCTTGAGATTCAGATCACGGACAGATATCCTGACATTTTCCTTTAGTATTCGCTGGAATAATTCAGAATTCATTGTTCCATCAATGATGGCAAGTCATCCAGGCGCAGATGCAGCAAAACAGGCCCAAACCATGACACTACCACCACCATGTTTCACAGATAGTGTTTGTTGTTATGCTGGAATGCAGTGTTTTCATTTCTCCAAACATAACGCTTCTCAATTAAACCAAATGTAATGTAATGCTCAAAATGATGCTTCCACCACGATGCTTCATTGTGGCACCAAATGTAGTGGTTTGTGCCAAGGCCAAACAGTTCAGTTTTGGTCTCATCAGAGTAGAGAACCTTTTTCGCACGCATTTGCTGAGACTTTTGACAGACTCCTAACAGGATTTCATAATGTATGGCTTGCCACAGTGTCTGGACTACAGTTATGTAGTGTATCTTCTCTCATTTGAGCTGTTAGGTATTTAAGTGTCTAATATAAAACAATTTAGTCGTGACTTTTATTTATCATATCATATATAGAGCAAAAAAATTTGCAGATGTGTGTACAGCCAACTGAAACACTGATACAGATACAGAGAAACACTGATTTTCTCTAACTTCTTTCCACTTTAAGGTCAGATGCAGACATGAAGCACACTGACACATTTCAAGCTAGACATGACCCGCCAGTGGAGCCTGAAATGTTGAGCAAATACAGGCTTTCTTTCCAGACAGTAATACAGCACCGCTTGCCTCCTGGGAAAACGCTGTAACTTTGAAAGCATATGGCATAAGACGGGTAAGATGACAAAAAAAAATATGGTGCCTTATTGCGTTTGGAGAAACTCTGGCATTTTACAGTGGCTAAAAATTTTGCATTAAAATTAGAATTTTCTGGCACCGAGTATTACCCAGTCAACCACGATGAACAATAACCCGTCCGAATCCATCACTGATTCTTCACACCGAGAATCAAAAACATCTCGTGCAGTTCATAACTCTGAAGCAATCCATTTGTTGGTTAGAAATAAACGTTGAGAGCGTGCACAAGCAAAGACCGGATGTTAGGCCGTGAGTCAGGAAAGTCCAATCAAAGGTATCAACCTTGAAAATTGAGAGAGTATGACACCATGGATGCCGAACTGGCTCTGGCTCACACGCTGGCTCTGTAGTTCATTTTCTAACGATGGGTGTTAATTGGTCCCATCTTTTCGCCTCACGCACGACAACGTAAACAAGTCCATCTTTTAGACAACCGAGGAACATTAGGATTTCATTGAACGCTAAGGAAATGATTAACATTCTCTGTTTGTTGTCTTTTATCTGTTGGAACAAGTTCTGAACAAGAAGCTCTTGTTCTTTTATAAACACCGGCAAAGCCAGAGTGTGACACAAGAGTCATCTGAGAACAAAAGAGTGTAGCACACCGGAAACCAGTAAAAAAAAAATAATCAATAAATAAATAAATTAATAAATAAAGCAAAGTCATTAAGCTCCACGCAAGTCAAGAGTTATGAATGTTTAGCCTTTAGAAAAGTCCTTAAGACTTGGCATGTTCAGATATCGCCTGTGATCACAGTCGTTTGGGTTGACAGGCAAGAAATGGACCATTAGAGATATTTATACTGTTCTGTTGAATTCTTGATCCTGATTGGTCAGAAGGTGTTGATTAACTTACTATCAGAGTGGCTCAGGCGGTAATTCAAAACGCATTATTTTTAATGCGCTTATTTTTATCTTTTATTTTTAATGATCATAGTCAATATGATCAGGTTTTCTCTAAGGAGATGTTTATTGAACACTCATGGAAGGAGTTTCCAGCGAAAACAGCAACACATTATTGATGTTTTTTTCTTACAACAGCATGTCCTGGTAGGTTCTATTTCATACATAGATGCCGTTTCTGCTCAAGCTTTTGAACCCCACATGTAGAAATTGGAAACCCGAGAGCCTTGTGGACCACGAGACCACAAGTATGCGATTTGGACACACAGTTAATAGTAGACATGTACTGATCTCTTCGGTGTCATGTTCTGGTTAGCAAAAACAGCTGTTTTTAAGTTACACAATATAATAGTCCAGCATGATGTTAGGATGATCACTTAGGAGTTAGTTTTGCTAATGTTACTGTTAGCGCTTAAGCAATAGTTAAGTAGCTAACCAAGAGTTCATTTGCAAGTCAGTCTAATATTAGGCTAAGTATAATATTGTATATTGAACTTAACCATATAATATAACAGTCAGATGTTAGCTAGCTTGTTGGCGAATATTCCTACGTGTTTAAGTTCAATTGTGTGATCGAAGCTAACGGAAGCTTTGCCCTTGTTGACCCAGGGACACTTCTGACGGTAGAAAATCAGGACATGCTAAGGTAAGAGCAAGGAAGGGAGCTAGTGCTTCGAGATCTTCAGACATACTTGCTTGTGATCTTTAGAAATACGGATTTGGGGGAAAAGTTGAGCAAGTATAAGGAGAATGAGAGAGCGAGAGATGCTGGTTTTAAAGAGGCCTAATTGAATGAACGGATGTTCTTGTGAAAACTTGGCAGCCGGTCTGTGCGTCGGTGGTTTGGAAGACAGATCGGTTGTTAATTCTTTCTTCCTGTCCCCACTTCGCTCACATCGTGCGCACCGGGGATCCTGATGAGCGCGCAGAGGCGGACTCAAAGGTAGCACTGAAAGTTTCACAGCAGCGGTGCGTGCTCATGGGGAATTTAAAATAAAATAAAATAAAAACTCCTTCACACAGGACCTGCTGCTGGTGGGGATCAAAAGCAGATGGTCAAATGCAGGTCAGTTAGGTTAGCAGAGCAAATACTGCAAACTGAGGACACATTAGGACATGTATTGCTCGCCTCTTCTCCCTCCTGCACTTAGCCGTCTTTCCAATCCTCTCTCCGCTCCTGTCCGCCTCTCTTTCACTCCCTCTGTCCAAGCCCGAACGTTGTAAATCTCATCAGCGTTGCTTTGCAGAGATCAGTGTGCAACAAACTTTTTAAAAACCTACATAGAAGAGATTTCAAAATGTGAAAGTAGTTCTTGCTTCTGGGGGGGAAATGACCATCAAGTGCAAATAAAATGGCCGTGTAGTCTGATTGCGTCTACCAGCTGTAACTGTTCGTGTGAATAAAGTTGGCTGTAATAATTAACTTTGCAGATAGAAAGTTGCATGCTTTTAATTCATTAAATGTTCCACCAAAATGTTCCTTTTACTATCGGCTCCAGGTTCCCCCGCGACCCAGTAAGGATAAGCGGTACAGAGAATGGATTTTCATGACTTGAATACATTTGGTCTGCGCTACAGTACCAATCTTATTGGATTATTACAAAGTATATTAAAATCCATATAAAATGGATTTGAAATATATATGGATTTTAAATCCATATATAGCAAGATGCAATATAGAAATTATATATATATATATATATATATATATATATATATATATATATATATATATATATATATATATATATAGCAATATATACATACAAGATAGCAAGAACTATCTTGTAATTGCATTTAATAATAATAAATTAGATACAATATATAACAAGCAGTGTCCGGCAAACAGTTACAGATTAAAGTGGAAAAACATCCATCCATTCCATTTGCCTCGCACCTCTGGGGTCGGGTGTTCAGAGGTTTGCTCCGGGTACTCCGCTTTCCTCTTCCAGTCCAAAGACGTGTGTTGTAGGCTGATTGGCATTTCCAAATCGTCCGTAGTGTGTGTGTGTGTGTGTGTGTGTGTGATTGTGCCCTGCGATGTGTTGGCACCCCGTCCAGGGTGTCCCCTGCCTTGTGCCTCGATGAGGATTCCCTGTGATGGGCTCCAGGCTCTCCGCGACCCTGTGTAGGATAAACGGGGTGGATGGAAAGGCAGCTTTAAACCTTTGCTCAAGTATTATTTCGGCACAACACCCATGCTTTCCCTTATTAAATAATTTTTCTGTATTTCATTCTTTTTTTCCCCCCCACCAAGGCGTGCATCTTTCACAAGTGTTTATGGCAGGTTGCAGGTAAATTTACAATAAAATCACTGCATGTAAACATAGCCAATAAGAACAAAGAAAGAAAATAAAGGCAGTCGAAATAGGGAGAAGTGTACAGTGTGAAATGAGGATCAGATGCTGCACTGCTGGAGTGACGTGAGAACTGGACAGTTACATTAATGATGTTGTACAGAACTCTAAATTACCCCTAGCTGTGTTTGAGTGTGTGTGTGAGAGCATGGCGTCCCATCCAGGATCAGTGTTCCCAGGCTTTAAATCCACGACAACCCCGACCAGGATAACACTCCTACTGAAGATGAATGACATGCAGATCAGAAGGACATGAGTCACACACACACACACACACACACACACACACACACACCGCTGGTATTCAGAGACAGGAGAAAAATTTGGATGGTGTTCATGTTCAGCTGCGAGAGCTGACCTCACACTGCAGCTGCGTCGCATGAGTGGGAGCACAAGAGGAAAAGAGGTAGAGAAGCATCTCTGCTAAACACGCACACTTTTCTCTCTCTCTCTCTCTCTCTCTCTCTCTCTCTCTCACACACACACACACACACACACACACACACACACACACACACAAACCATCAAAGTCCAGTAAACTCAGCAGGGAGGTAAGCCGCAAACGAAAACACGGTCCGGGATTCACACACATGTACACAGGACAGCAGGAAAGGGCCTGTGCAGCAAAGCGTCGGGTTTGTTGAGTCTGTGAAAAGCTATTAGGTCATTGTTATGGAAAGTAAAGCAAGGGGGGGGGGATGGTGAAGTGAGGGGTGTGTGTGTATGGTTAGTGGTTAGTGGTTAGCAGGGGTCCCCCGGCGTGAGACGTTTAACATGGGAAAGTCATGCTGACACAACAAAGCCGAAGCAGCCTCTGTGGCTCGGAGCGAGGTACGCGCAGGAGAGCTCGCGACGCGCCCCAACGATGGGAAAACGAAAGCGAGCCGGTCATTAATCCTAAAGAGCTCTAGTAAACCTGCGGGGAAAGTAGAAAGAGAGTGCAGGAGCGTCTAATGAGTTCTGCCTCGACTCGAGGTTCTGTGTGCGCTCGTGATGGAGCGAGAATGAAGATGAAGTCGAGATGATGGAGCGAGAGCACTCGGAGCGCCGCGCTGGGAAACATCTTTCGACCCCTTCTGAACAGGCCTGGCTTCAGCGTGAAGCAGAAATGATCGTGGAGGAGAGGTACAGGTACAAGTGTGCCGAGCGTGATGAGGGAACCTTAATTAATTCCCAATAACCGCGTTCATCGAAGACGACATGTTTTTGTCCATTTATTGTTGCTGGACCGTTCCTTAAAACAAGTTGGTTCCTGTTCTCACTTGCAGGATTATACATTATAAACACTCGTTCCCTCACCAGCATCTCTTTTCGCCCTCTGTCTAGAAGTTAAGAAGACAAAAAACCCCCCCAAAAAAACCACACAGCTTGTCATGTTACCAAGAAACCTTAAAGCCCGAAGACGGTCCCTGATCGGTCCCTCTTGCGATTTATTTATTTATTAATTTATCTTTTAGCACAGAAATGAACGCAGAATCGAGCAAACGCTGCAAGATTGGGAGGAGCAGCACATTTTTACGTAGATTCGGGCCGAGACGCGTCACGTGACGTCATCAGAACGCACGTTCAGCCAAAGTCCGCTTCGATTCACGTGCGTCAAACACGAGTACAGCTAATTCTCAAACCAACCCCCCCAGGGTCCCTCTCTCAGCGAGGGAGGATGACTGATCCCACAGCAGCAGCATCATATGCCAAGGCACACTAATTCCTTTTATCTGACCAAGAGGCAACAGCAAGCAATGGAAAAAAAAACAAAACAAGAAGTCACACACACTCACACACACTCACACATTCACTAGGGGGAGGGCGCGCTCGTTCACTCTCTCTCCACTTCCCCCGCTATAAAACACACCGCTATCTCTCCTGTGCACAGCTGTGAGGTCGAGAGGAAGGGAGGTCTGGTGTGCACTTTCCACAGGATGCATTTGAATGCTTTCAATCTTTATATCTACACACACACACACACACACACACACACACACACACACGACCCTAGTGCTTATAACAGTGGTTCCATGCCATTTTCGTTCCTGATCATGAGAGAGAAGGATAGCACAAGTGATTGGATGGATGGACAGATGTACATGAAGGAAAACAAAATTTAAGCTAAAACACACACACACACACACACACACACACACACACAAAACTAAATGCCACATAGAAGACAGAGGTCACTGGTATTTATTATACTTAATTTATTCTATAGACTAACAATAAGAATGAATGGAAAGAGACGATTTCATGTCCAGTAGAAAAGCAACTTTTGTCATGTTTAGGCAGTAATTCTGCACAGCTGGTGTACACCTGAGAGCTTTGATTTAAACACCGATTGCATTTCAGTATTGCGCAAGTGCAACACGGTGATGAGAGGAACGCAGGGCGACTGGAAGCTCCATTCGATCCTGAAGAGTCCACGTCATCCTCTTTAAAAATGCAATGCCGTGTTGAGTTTATTATTGTTTCCCCCCACTAAAGAGATCAAGCAACCTTCGAGCAGTGCAGTGAAGGCTTTGAAGGACTCGTGGAAGAACGTTCCATGCAGCTTTCTGCTCGACCCCGAGGACTGTTTGTGCTTCAATCCTTTTAGGATACACAGAGCTAGGCAGTCGCACATACAGAAGCCTTCTTACTGGCTCAGGATCAATCAGACATGACCTTTGGCCTCTGAGGACGAGCAGAGGAAACATTACTTGCTAAGTGTCAGTCTGTGCTTGTGTTCCAGGAACCGCAGGTAGAGCTCGAAGTGGTTCAGAGCGCAAGGAACAAAACACTTAAGGGTGTGCGTGTGCATTATAGGAAAATAATCAACGACGTGGTGCTGATACGAGCGATACGAGCTGACGAAGAGTTACCGTCGCCATGGCAAAGTTGATTTGATGTTCACAGCAATTTAATGATTTAACGTCTCGTAATTGGGGGTTTTTTTTTATCCGTTTCTGATTACATTCAACGTGGAATGGCCACAAAACAAATCCCTGTTATTACTTATGTTATCGCAGCTGTGTTTCTTTTTACAGCGTTATCTCGTACAAAGTTCTGACACTGGAGACTCCTTCCAAATTTGCTAAAGAAATGTATGACGCCCTTATTGAGAGCGACTTAGAGTTATCTCGGTTTTTTTTTTTATATACCACTGAGCAATTGAGGGTTAAGGGCCTTGCTCAGGGGCCCAGCGGTGGCAGCCCGACCGTCCAATCAGAAGTCTGACGTCCTCACCACTACCACTTTATGTGGGACGTCTACGAGCTGTTACTGTAGTAGAAGGGAAAACGTTCTGGACGTGATGGATAGAGAAAATACAAATCCATGTTTTTTGAAAAAAAATTTTTTATAGAAACTATTAACTGTTGCAACGAAATCTTTTTTCTTTCTGCAAAAATGCAGCCACCGTCGTGAAGTAGATCAACTGCAGTGGAGTGGCATCAGCATCAGCGTCCTGATCCCACAGTTCTCACAAGTGAGGCTTATGAGATCGGGAATAATCTGAAAAGTCTCTGCTCATCCCTCCGTTCTCATCATCTAAACATCTCGCTTACTTGGAAACTGCAGGCGTCACTACATTCTCTGGCTCTCGGAGAACACACACTCTGTAACGTCACCGAGCAGCCGGCCAACCAGGACGCAGGACCTTACGCATGCTGAGGATTTACACACGCTTTAGCGCAAGCTGGGTAACGTCAGCCTGGGAATGCTGTTTTTAGTTCCCTCTGTGTGTGAGTGAGAGTGTGTGTCAGTGAGTACAGGGGAGGAGCTCGGCCTCTACGGACACTTGCGGGAAAAATCGTAAGAACGTCATTTGCATATTAAATATTAGTTTAAGGAAAAAAGCTTGAAACCCTACACACTTCAATCTGAGCCTGGTTCTTCATACGTGAAATAGTGAGCTAGCTGGAGTGGACTGTTGCTAATCTGGCTTGTTTTTTTGTTGTTGTTTTTTTGTAAACGAAATAGATGATTAAATAGACGAGCAGTGAAAATCAATCAATCAATTAATCAAGAAATATGATGCATGGTTGGAATAAAACCATAGACATAGAAACATTTTTATTAGAAACCCTTTTTTAATTTTTTTTCATTATGTAATCACAAGCATAGTGACTCATAAACATTTGACTCATCTGGTATGAAGCAAAAATCGTGACGCGAAATAATGACCGAACAGACGAATGCGAAAACACGGAACGTTTCCCAGAATAATCAGTTCTACGTATTCTGGTGAAAACAGCGGGTCACTGACCCGACCCCGTACCCGTGAGACCGTATAGCGTAGTATAGGAGAACGAGTTTGCGTTCGGTCGTGTGAACCTCATCGCTCTGTCCTCGCAGCAGGCGATCATGATTTGTCCCAAGAGGTGACGCAACTGGCCTCTGTCCCAAAAAATCTACCGAGCATGCTCGGTCGGCTTTTCCCACAGAGCCGGAGCGTTCCGGCACTCGCGCTACTCTCCCTCTCCCTTCCTCCTTTTGTTGCTCCTTCTCTTTACTACGTGCTGCGTCAGAGTTATGTAGCCTCGTCACTTCCCTACACGGCGACCCGGACATCCCGTAAGCACTTTCTCCACATCTTGCTCGTTGTCCAGATACCCCGGGGAATCGCATAACAAATGAACATCCAGTGCAGCCACCACACCTTCCATTCATGTCGTCTTCCCCACCCCTGCGTGGTCACGGCCCGGGAGGATATGAGCCACTCCCCATCCACCGCCCATTCTTACTGTAAGAACTGACTGCTCAAGCTGGACGACGAGCTACAGCAAGGAGAAGGAGGCTCGGGGTTGAATTAGTGGAAGGAAGTCTGTGTACTTGAGGAGGATGAGCACGGAAGGGCCGGGAGGCGAGACACACGGCCGAGCCAAACTAATTATCATTTCACAGCCTTTAAACTTAAAAAAAAGGTTATAAAAATGAACTCCCAGCTACTGTGTGCTATTCTGACTGGTAATTAGGGGTCCATGCACTGTTTAGTGCCCTATACACATGGACTTCTTCTTCTTCTTCTTCATCATGACCACCATCATCTTCTTCATGTTCATGAGCATGTTTATTTTCTTCTTCCGGTTCATTTAGGTCATCATTTGTCCGTCATGTTCATCTTCTCTGTCTTCGTTTTCTTCATTATCGTCTTTTATGTTCATGTTTGTCTTCATGGTCGTGTTCATCTTCAACATTTTTCATATCCTTCTCCATCTTTGTCTTCATCGTCGTCCTCTTCTTCTTCATCATGTGCTTCATTACGATCGTCTTTTTTGTTCTTGATGAATTTCTTCTTCATTATGATCATCATCTTCAGCTCCTTCTTCATTTTCATATAGTTCTCCTTAACCTCACATTCATTTTTTTCCCCCCTTCATGCTCCTCTTCATTGTCTTCATCTTCACGTTCCTCTTTGTCCTCATCATCTTCATGTTCTTCTTCATTATCCTCTTGTTCATCTTCACCATGACTTTATTTTCTTCAGCTCCTTCTTCATTTTCACATTGCTGTTGATGTTCTTTACCTCATGTTTATCTTTTTTTCTTCTTCTCCAACTTCATGTTCATCATCATTTTCCTCGCCATCATCTTTATCTTCTTGATCAGCTTCATATTCTTCTTCTACATCTTCTACATGCAAGTCGGATGCCTGTGGCAGCCCTAGAACCATTCTCCCATTTAAAAAAAAAAAAAAGAAAAAGAAATTTGGTCCAAAAGAACCTGTCAGCATTTTATTATGCCATTATATTGCCAAAAGTATGTGGACACACGATCTCCACTCTTCCGGAAGGCTTTCCACTAGATTTTGGGGCGTGGCTGTGGGGATGTGTGTTTATTCAGCTACAAGAGTGTTAGTGTGGTCAGGCACTGATGGTAAGTGAGGAGGTCTGGGGGTGCACTCGGTGTTCCAGTTCGTCCCAGAGGTGTTCAGTGGGGTTGAGGTCAGGTCTCTGTGCAGGACACTCGAGGTCTTCCAGTCCAACCTTCACACACCATGTCTTCATGGAGCTGGCTTTGTGGACAGGGGTATCGTCATGCTGGAACAGATTCGGGCCTCGAGGTTCCAGCGAAGGGAAACTAGAATGACGTTGTACGCTGCAGCATTACAGACAATTGTGTGCTTAGAATTTTGTTTGAAGAAGAACCACATATGGGTGTTGCATGTTCACAAACTTTTTATTATTTTTTTATTGTTTTTATATTTCCATGATCATGAAAGTGAATGAAATTTGAACATAGTATGTTTCCAATAAAACAGATGACTCGCTCCTCCTTACTTCAGCCTGTTCTTGAGTAGATAAAAAAAAGAGGCAGCCTGTTTTTTTTTTCTTTCTTCTTTGTAAAAGCCACTCGTGCGGTCTGTCGCCCGTCACGGTCTTTTGGATTTATTGTGGGAGATAAGAACCGGCTCGGTCACCGAGTGCGGACACAGAACATTCCAGAGAGGAAATCCCACTCACTTTAGAGCGAAGAGAATGAGCAAAAGCACTGCAGTTGAAGTTTCTTATCTTGCTTTTGGAACAACGTCCAGGATTTTAGACGTGTTTTATAAATAACGCTCCAGTTTCTGCCTCGTCATGTCACGTCTTCTGACGAGTCTTTGGCGGCGCACCGTTCCGAGGCTGATTAATCGACTTTACAGAGAGATGACTGATCTTTACAGTGAGATCTGTGCTTTAAGCAGACCGCAGATTGACACGAGGCATCAATCCAAATTCTGCTTCGTCATACAGACGAGAGAGAGAGAGAGAATGAATTAACAATTTAAGGGCAATCAAAAGGAAACTGACCGTGTGGGTGCAGCACAGCCAGAGAAGCTTTCGAGCAATAACAGATGTAGAGTGTTTATATTGTAACCACGTTGATGTGTAGGCATTGTAGGACAAAGACCCGAAGGTTTGGCCACTGTCCAATCCCGTGCTCCATTACTCATGCTCGTTCTGATAACATCCAATATCACATGATGCACTAAACCTAATGTATCCTAGGTAACCAATGTAGCTACCTAAAGCTTGCTAACTCGTTAGCGTTGTAAGGAACAAGACTAGTAGCCTGAGAACATTATCACACACACGTGTATCTTTTCGTGAGCTTCACCAGGGAAACTTTTTTTAACCGCCTCCCCAACCCCGCTTCATTCGCATTCACAAGGCAACATTTCAAAGCGTAACAAAATGTGTTCATGCACGTCATATAGAAGTAAACTTTCCTCTCATTGGTCGAAGTGCACCTGTATATGTGCCGGGTTCCGCTCATCAATATGGATAAACAGCTCACTGTGGTTTTCTTTTTAGCTGTAGTTATTATAATTTATCTAACGTATATGTTCCACGGAGCACTTAAAGCCCAGCTCCTTGAGACGTTCGCCTTGTAAACCTCTGTGTTTTTGAAAGTTCTTCAGAAATATGTTCGTCAGACTAAATTTCAACGAGGCATTTTACCTCGTTTTTTGGTCCGAGTTAAACCGGGATTCATGTTACGAGCCATTAGCAAAACAAACACGCCGTTTAGGCAAGGCACTTCCCATCATGCATTATTATACAGGTCGGTCCGTCGGGTCGGATTGCTTTCTCTACACAGAGTGTTGTTTCGATGCGGAGCCGAGCACGGTCGCCGTGTTCATACGTCTAGATGAACCGAACCAAGGAAGAAAACGCACCAGGTTCCAAAACGAGCCAGGTGTGAAAACACCAAGTACGGTACTTATTACAGTATTGTAATTATGTATGTACAGTATTGTGGCTTAGGGGCTAGCACGTTCGACTCACACCTCCAGGGTCCGGGGTTCGATTCCCAACGTGGCCCTGTGTGTGCGGCGTTTGCATGTTCTCCCCGTGCTGCGGGGGTTTCCTCCGGGTACTCCGGTTTCCTCCCCCAGTCCAAAGACATGCATGGTAGGCTGATTGGCGTGTCCAAAGTGTCCGTAGTGTATGAATGGGTGTGTGAGTGTGTATGTGATCGTGCCCTGCGACGGATTGGCACCCTGTCCAGGGTGTACCCCGCCTTGTTCCCAATGCTCCCTGGGATAGGCTCCAGGTTCCCCGTGACCCTAAGAGGATACGCGGTATAGAAGATGGATGGATGGACTTATATAGTGCTTTTTTTAACCTTAGCGGTTGCAAAACGCTTTGCACTGTGTCTTATTCACCCATTCACACACTCACACACCAATGGTAGCAGAGCTGCCATGCAAGGCACTAACTTGCCATCGGGAGCAACTCGGGGTTCAGCGTCTTGCCCGAGGACACTTCGGCACATGGAGTCACGTGGGCCGGAAACAGTTTTGTATGTTTAGTTGAGTGTATACGGGTGCTGTCCACATGTTGAAAAGATGACCAGTCTTGAGCAAATGTAAGAAAACCTTAATAAAACATAATACATTCAAAAGTATAAAAAGGAAATCTTTTTCTTTTCGCCCCTTACTGTCTCCTATATCCGGGATACACACTCTGAAGATGTTCGTCTGCGTCTTAACCAGAACACATCCCATTACAGAAGATCAGGGTCTCGCTGTAATCCAAACGAAAGAAGTCTGCCGGATCAGAGCTACACGTCGCCCGAACAGCACCCGGAGTTCGTCGTTCTATCTGCGCGTTAAGAAGCGAGGGCTTCACGCTGACTGATAAGAACATACTATTATATAACTAACAAACCTGAGCTGTTTGAGCTGGGGGGAAGTCCTGAGGATTGTTTGGTCCCGTGTGAAAACAAAGCTCGGTGTAGTCTCGTCAGAACGCGACAGCTCTGGATGATGCAACAGTGCAATGCTCAGGAATGTTCGCTCGAAATGATTTAACTGGATGTTTTTATACCACATGTCAGAGTCTGGATGTAGCTCAGGGCATGACAGAGGCAGATTTGTGTATCGCTGCTCGTTGCTACCACTGCCAAACTCCCAGGGCCTGTAAAGTCTTCTGTGAAAGTCTAACGATGCTCAAAGTGAAGGAAAAAAACCCTCCTGCACCAATATATAATTATCATTTTATAATATTATTTTGTTTTAGTGCGTGTCTGTTGGTGGTCTTGATTACTTCCTCTTCCCAGTTCATGGAAAACTGAATGGTGGGAGGAAAGATGGTTTTAGATTGAATTCTTATATATTTTCTCAAGACCTTCAAATGAAACGCTTGGTAGTTCAAATAAATGGGAAGACAGGAAGCCAGTTAAATGTTGTTTTTTTTTCTTTTAATTTATATGCGGTCGTAGGAATTGTTTAAAATAAATAGAGTGTTACGCCATGTAAACATAGCTACATGTCAAATGGAAACGTTTATTTTGAGAAAGCCAGTGAGTAGGATGTCTTCCTTTCCGTTTGTTAAACCTACTTGTCTGTCAGCTTCAAAAATAAATAAATAAATAAATAAATAAATAAATAAATATCCCCGCCTTGTGCTCGATGCTCCCTGGGATAGGCTCCAGGTTTCCCCATGACCCTGAAAAGGATAAAGCGGTATAGAAGATGGATGGATGGATGGAAATAAATAAATGAAGGGGAAAAAAAAAAAAAAAAAAAAGCAAAACAAATAGCCTGAAGATGAAGTCTGATTGTCCTGGTGCCAGGGTTTCTGATTCGTCCACCCCTGGGAGACCAACATCACATGTATGGCTGTTAACTATAAGTCATCCCTACGGCGCTGTAATATGTATCTCTCTCCACACTGTAATCTATTTTATTTAAAATTCTCTTGGACCAGACATACACAGCCACTGATTGCAAAAATGCTACACATAAACAACAGCTGATGTTCGAGTCTGATTGAGAAACTGTCTATTTGATGAAAAAGTTAGAGGATTCGGTCTTTCCTGAGATGCACATAAACACATACCTAACTAAACCCAGGCTCAAGTCAGAACGAAACAAATCCCATAATATTAAACGTAAACCTCTCTGAGAAGATCCTGTCCAATCCATCGCCTTCACGGATCGAATAAAACTCCAACCGCCACTCTCGGCTATCTCTCCGTCCAACCGGCCCTTGATCCAAACACTAACACGCACCGTATTTCACGACGACGCAGGACGGCTTTGCTGCATTTGAATAAGCGATTTCTGAATAAAGCTGTCGGCGATAAGGAGGCGATAAGTTTCAGGAGTTTGTGCCTGTGCTTGAGAAGCTTAGCTCAGTCAGTCTACAAGATCTAGAGAGCAATGAGAAACAAATATATCGCTACAGGACATGACGGCTCCCTGGTAGCTATCAAAGTGCTATCAAACGTGGTATCCGACATGAAAAATAGTCGCAGAGAGCCTCTATATCACTTTAAATGTTCAGTAAGGAGAGCAAGGCCAAGTAGAGCAGCTGTGCAAGGTGAAGAAAAAACAAAAACAAAAGCATCTTCAGTCTGTTGTACCGCGTTTTTGTTTCCGCATTACTTTAATGACCACATAAAAAAAACCCCACAAAAACAAGAGCTTGTCAAATCAACATGTTTACATGTAGTTACGTAATCTGATATCTGAAAAATTCAGGCTGTACAGACTGATGCCAGGCTCTGAGAATCCGATTTATTTACTTATTAATATGACATCTGCAGCACTACAGTCACTTTATAAAAACCCCTCTGGAGAACATCTTAAAGTTACGAAGGTTAACGTTGTAGTTTGTGATGAGCTTGGTGCTTGGCTTACTCCACTAGATTTCTAAGAACTTTAGCAAGGGATATGTTTTGAAGGACATGAGAAGATTAAATTTCCTGCTTACTTCTCCATCCATTCATCTTTAAACGTTTAATTGGGTATTTAAAACACGGAGAATGCTGTCCTTTTTAACTGTAAAGTTTATGGATGTTTACATTCCAGTTGTACTTGTTTCCATCTGTGTATATATTATATATATATATATATATATATATATATATATATATATATATATATATATATATATATATATATAGAGAGAGAGAGAGAGAGAGAGAGAGAGAGAGAGAGAGAGAGATCTCTCTATATATGTGTGTATATATATATATATATATATATATAGAGAGAGAGAGAGAGAGAGAGAGAGAGAGATATCTCTCTATATGTGTGTGTATATATATATATATATATATATAGAGAGAGAGAGAGAGAGAGAGAGAGAGAGAGAGAGAGAGAGAGAGATCTAGCTGTCTATCTATCGATCTAATATCTCTCATATATATATATATATATATATATATATATATATATATATATATATATATGTTATTTTAGTAAGTGAGTATATCTTGAATAAAGAAAACTTAATCTAATATTTCCTCACTATGAGATTATTATGGAACATGTAAGACCATTAAACCCATTTCTATACACATTTCCTAATTACAAGTTGGTCTTATTCAGATCATTTGAATAAATGCATGATGCAATTTCGAGCTTGAAATGAGTGTTAAAAGTGATCCTAAATAGGTTTAATAATCACATTTTTGCTTCAATAAAAGCTGTGTTGATATAGTTGTTGTATTTGCCTATATTCGAGATATTTGTACTCGATATTATTATATGATTTTTTTTTTTGCACTGTTACCGAATCAGGTGACGGACTGCATGTCTAGACGTGATGCGGAAGGAAATAAACGGAAGCCTTCGGGTAGAAAACGTCAGTCAGTGAGGTGATTCAGATGATGAGCCACAACAATGTCATCTTTTTAGTGCTATTAAAGTAATACAAAATTTCAAGGAAAATTTCAAGTCATAGAAATAAAACAATTTAAAAAAAAAAAACAACCTCTCGTACGTAAGCACACTAGTGAACTCGGCTACTGGATCGAAATGTTCTAGCAGAGCAGGATGTCATTAAAGCAGTCGATATGAACGGAGATGATTTTACGCTTTGTCGACTTTCAGTGTGCCTGTAATGCAGTGTGGTAACAGCAGAGGGCTCTTCTCAACCGCTTTCCCCCCCACGCATCCCTCAACCCTCGCCCGGAGTGCACAGTACGAGCTCTGCTGCTGCTTTCTCAGTCTTCTGATCAATAGATACACGAGAGGCTATATTTATCAGCACGCTGCTTCACAGGCACAAATATTTGACAGTCATCGATTGTGCATAAACAGCTCTCTCAGTTTGGAGACATAGAAGTTGTTTGTGTGAGAGTTTTGATGTCAGTTTGTGTAGTCTGCTGGTGGTTTTGAGATACCAGTGTGTGACAAAAAAAAAACAACAAAAAACCCGTAACATGATTGATGTGTCTGGTTTTATTTTATATATATTTTTTGTTTGTTTCAAAAGTTTTTGAGTCAGTTGAACTTAAGGTACCAAAATTCAATCAGATTTTATTTGTATAGTGCTTTTAACAATATCTCAAAGCAGCTTTACAGAAATATATAAACACAGGATAGAGATTTTAAGTGTGGGAATTTATCCCAATTGAGCGAGACGGTGGCGAGGGAAAAACTCCCTGAGATGATATGAGGGAGAAACCTTGAGACGAACCAGATTCAGAAGGGAACCCGTCCTCGTCTGGGTCACGACGGATAGTGTGAAAGTAAAAGAAAGTTCATTATGGAAGTCTGTTTGTTGAACTAGTCCACTGTTCACTAAAGGAGACCTGAGTGCAAAACTGCATGTGGTAATCGCAGTCCCAAGACCATCGCAGCAACCGTAGTCCCAGCAACCACAGCGAGAACGTCCATGTGGAATTGAGGTCCAAAATCCATTTCCATGGTTCTTCAAGCGGTACCATCCTCAGCGATCTCCAGGCTGCACTGCTTCGGGTCGTCCGCAGTGGCAGAATGTAGCCTCCAGTTGATGAGAGCTCCATCCAGAACAGGGTGGAACCTGAAAGAAACTGCCATTTATCACATTTAAAAGGGTTACGTTTCTGAAATGTAAAATTTTAATCAGTAGCTGCATATGAAAGAGAATTTTTTTGACGTTACCGCAGATTCGAGCCGAGACACGCCATGTGACGTCATCACAATGGGCATTCAGTCAAAGCCCTCTTCGATTCACGTGCGTCGAAAGTGAGTACAGCAAAAAGGTCTCATTTACCAACAAACATCACCGCAAAAGATCGCGCGAAACAATTTTGTGCAATCTCAATTTCGCCAATTCGAGTGTACGACTTTTAACCCTGCCGAAAGTACGAGAAAAATATAACGGCAAGTTAGCATTTGTGGTACAGAAGGCTAATATTGTACAAAGCAATTTATATATATATATATATATAAATAAAATAATATACACATATATACACACACATATATATATGTGTATATATATGTGTGTGTGTGTGTGTGTATATATATATATATATATATATAAATAAAATATATATATATATATATATATATATATACACACACACACACACACACATATATATATATATATACATATATATATGTGTGTATATGTGTATATTATTTTTTTTATATTTATATATATTATTTTTATATATATATACACATATATATACACATATATATATACACACACACACAAACATTCATACATTCATACACACACGTGTATACTATTATAATCGTGTAGCCTCTTAGCCTCATTGGAATAGACAGTTTATATCCCACGTGACCCACAGACTGTTATGCATGCTAGAGCTCAGTAGTGGATTAGCATTAACGTAGCCCGCATCATATTCTGCTGATCAGTCACATACGCTAATCTGTCCTGTAGCATGTTTGTCTGCTATCCCTGCATACTCACTAGGAAGAAGCTACACAGGACAACTGGACTATACCTAATCGTCAGTCATGAACGGCACAGAGGGCCCCGATTTCTACATCCCCATGTCCAATGCGACTGGGGTAGTGAGGAGTCCTCACGAGTATCCGCAGTACTACCTGGCCGAGCCATGGGTGTTCTCCTTCCTCACCATCTACATGTTCTTCCTCATCATTGTCGGTTTTCCCGTCAACTTATTCACCCTCGTCGTCACGGTCCTGCACAAGAATCTGCGCACGCCAATCTACTACATCCTGGTGAACATAGTAGTGGTTGACCTTTTTGTAATCGCGGTCAGCTTTCCTTTCACGATGCACGCAGCCATGCATGGCTATTTTGTCCGCGGTCAGGTGGGATGCAATTTCGAAGGCTTCTTCGGAGGCCATGGTATCCTGACCATGTCGTGGTGCTTGGTAATCCTGGCTGTGGAGAGGTGCATGGTGTCCTTTCGACCCGGGATCGACATTCAGTCCCGCCGGCGGTTTGTCATTAAGGGCGTCGGCTTCATCTGGCTTATGGCTTTCAGCTGGTCTTTGCCTCCTCTCTTTGAGTGGTCGCGTTACATCCCTGAGGGTTTGCAGTGCTCATGCGGCGTCGATTACTACACCTTGAAGCCCGAGCTCTTCAACGAGTCCTTCATCAACTACATGTTCACCGTACACGTCATCGTCCCGTTGACCGTCATCACGGTGTGCTTTGGCCGATTACTCTGCGTCGTTAACAGTGATGCGCTCGACAAAACCGAACGAGATGCCAACTGCGTGACGGTCGTCATGACTCTGGGGTTCTTCGTCTGCTGGCTGCCTTACGTTAGCGCTGGCTGGCACATCTTCTCAAACCAAGGCAGTGCCTTTAGTCCCTTGACCATGACTCTGACCGCATTCTTCGCCAAGAGTGCAGTGGTGCACGTTCCTCTTCTTTTCATCGCCATGGACAAGCAGCTCCGTCAATGCATGTTCATCACACTATGCCAAATAAAGAACCATTTCGCAGACGACGACGGAGCCTCAAAGACCGAGTCCTCGTCCGCCTCGGTGGCTCCTGCATGAGCTACTCGTCACACTGCCTGAGCATTTCAAGATTACCAGGATTTTGTGGACACATGGGCGACTCTTTGAAGTCGGAGTTAGTTCCACACTGTTACAGCTGCCTAAAACTCCACTCGGAGACAGAACGTTATGCTCTTTTATGTATATGATCGTCGGATCTCACAGGACAGACGAGGGAGGATGTCATCTTTGACTGCAACTCGTTATGTTACAGAGGGGTTGTACCGAGTTAACCTTTTATTTATTTATTTATTTATTTATTTTTTAGGAGAAATGAAGATTAGCATATTAAAACTCTGATCTAAATGTGATCTTACAAAATAATATAGAAATGTGGATTAGTGTTGTTGTCTAGTGTATTATTGTCTTGACCCCTTGAGTCCATAATCTGTTCCCAAGGTCATTTTGCATAAGGAGATGACTCTAACCAGGACTATCGGATCAGTCTGGACCGATCTGGGACAAGAAGCTAAAATTAAAATCCCAAGCTCCTTGAAAAGATTGTTAAACTTTTGAACTATTAAGTCGTTTCTCTGAGCTTCTAGTTTAGACCCGTGTTCGGTGAGATCATTGTTGTGCTCTCTATCAGTTTCTCTTCTAACTAGTTAACCGCTTACTATACCTTAAATCTATTATTTTTTTAACAAAAAAACAAGTCAAAACAGAGCATTGGACAAGAGGTGGACAAGAGTGACCATATTTAGTACTCGGACATTTTACTGTTTGTATCGAGTCCAAATCTAGCAGTAGTTTGTTACATTGAAATAAAGTCAGTCTGTGTATCCAGCTGTGGCTTCTTTTGGGAACTATTTTCATTGCTGGATCCAAAAAAAAAATAAAAATAAATAAAAAGTTGACCATATTGCATCTGAAATATGAGTTACTCGATATTAATTTCTTGTTTATAGAACCGTTGTGTGTGTGTATATAAGAAGTATCGCTCTCAGAACCATGCTGTTGTACTGAATATCATCTCGGACATGATTACCTGCGGCCTCGTGCCTACTGCCCAATCACAGCCGTGCTATCCTAGAAAGATAATAAACTCCCGCTCCGTAACATTCGCCTGATATTCCCGATAAAATGTTTAGCTTCTGCTGTTTAAAACGACGAGATACAACCGCTGCACCTGATAAGCATTTAATCCTGTTTAATGGAGCGATCTTCTGCTGTGCATGAACTGTAGATATTCAGTGTAACTCATCGGTAATGAATTGAATACAGGTGTATAGACCCCGACACGGCTTGAAGTCGAGTGGCGGAGCGTCTTACTGCGGTCATTTTCAATCATCTGCCTCTCAAAGTCAACATTCATTTTGATAATAGTGAAGAGACCGAAACTGAACTCAAGGAATTTAAGAATAAAGGGCTGGTGATTTGAATTTATTTATTTTTTTTTTTGTCATGGAAACGGCCAGATGATGTCGGGGTTGCCGTAGCAACCCTGAAGCCTTCCTGTTTTTCTCCCACAGATTTTTTTTTTTTTTTTTTTTTAAACCATGCCACAGACTCCATTTACTCCAGATACAAGATTTACAAAATGATTTTTTGAAATGAGAGCACTCCAGCTTCAGCACGTGTTAAGCTTACAAGCGCTTTTGTTCCGAAAATTCCGAAAAATGCAAGGCGTCGAATAAAGGATTCATAAGGTAGTCCGTGCTGTCAAATCTGGGTGTAGATGCTCAAATAAAACCACAACAGCACTTTAGTTTGCTAAAATCATAATCTGCCCTTAGTCAGGATTGAAATGACTTCCATGTGATACGTTAAGACTGTAAGATAAAATACACCCCAATTACATGAGGCGAGCACATGGTGGGAAAAACGGTTATACACGGCGATGAATTTTCTCTCAGCATGTGGTGTGAAGACGGGGAAAAAAAATAGTCAGAAAAGGATTTTCTGGAATTCACTTAATAATTTCTTCCTAAAGAATTAGAAAAGAGGAAAACTTTCTGGAGCTGATCAAATCACTATTCGAAGAAAATCTCATACGTAGTTGCATATCATATCTCTTCCCTGTATTTATTTATAGAACACACCATTTTGTGTGTATGTAATAGACATATTATTCTGTATATTACATACAAGGCCAAGGTTGGTGAAGGCCAACCCACAGAAGAGCGAACGTAGAACAAATTGCTGAAACAATTAATGCTGGCTCTGATAGAAAGGTGTCAGGCCCATGCTGACCCCTGTCCACCACCGGAAGCACCTACAATGGGTACGTGAGCATGAGAACCGGACCATGGAGAAGTGGAAGAATGTGGCCTGGTCTGATGGATTATGTTTACTTTTACGTCATGTGGACGGCTGGGTGTGTGTGCGTATGCGTCGCTTACCTGGGGAAGAGATGGTACCAGGATGCACTATGGGAAGAAGGCAAGCTGGTGGAGGTAGTGTGATGCTCTGGGGAATGTTCTGCTGGGAAACCTTGCGTCCTGGCATTCATGTGGATGTTACTTTGACACGTAAACATTGTCGCAGACCAAATACACCCAACAGCTGTCTGATGCTCCGTGCCACAATGCAACAATTGGTCAGGAACGGTTTGAGGAACATGGAAAAGAGTTCAAGGTGTTGACTCGGCCTCCGAATTGCCCAGATCTCAATCCAATCGCGCATCTGTGAGATGTGCCGGACAACAAGAAGTCTGATCCATGGAGGCCTCACCTCGCAAATTATAGGACTTGAAGGATCTGCTGCTAACATCTTGGTGCCAGATACCACAGCACACCTTCAGAGGTCTTGCGGAGTCCGTGTCTTGACGGGTCATTTTGGTATCACAAGGGGAACTACACAATATGCGGCGGCTGTGGCTCAGGTGGTAGAGTAGGTTGTCCACTAATCGCAGAGTTGGCCATTCAATCCCCAGCCCCTCAATATGCCGCAGTCTCCTTGCTCCCGATGGCAGGCTAGCGCATTGGTGTCTGAAAGGCTGTAAAGTGTTTTGTACAATCGCTAAGGTTAAAAGGCGCTATATAAGTGCATCCCTACTGTAGATAATCAGGATTGTGAAATCATTCAGTCTTCTATAACTTCCATTATAACATCAGTCACGATCAGTCGTCCGATCCGTTCATTGAACGTTCAGGATCATGAGGATTATAATTTAGTTTTGGACGTACTGTGCCTTTATAATCCAGACATGAAAAAATGACAACTTCCTACATTGTGAGATTTTGGGACAAGGGTGTGGCTATGTCTACACCCAATGTAGTCATACCCCTACTTTAACTAAAAGAGCATGGAGGAGTGCTCGACACTCATATCCTGTATGTCACTAGTCTAGCGTTTCGGTACTTTGCTAAGGAGATAGACTTCCTGCAAAATTAGCCAACTTAATTTCTCTTAATCAGTCAACATTGCAATTTGGGCTGATGAGTACTCAGGAAGCAGCGCTTGGCGTTATTTGCAGAACACTGAAACTTGGATTTAAAAAAAAATAAATAAATAAAAATCACACCATTGGATATATTTACAATCGTTTGACTGTGTTTGGAATACATCAAGCCAAAATATTTGTATATATATATATATTATATGTGTAACTAAATTCAGCCCTATTAAAACCAGCATGGTCTAATTATTAAGTGGGAAGACTAATTCGCCATTTTTAAATTATTATTATTATTATTTGCACGTTTAAAGGGGAGATGAGAGATGCATCGTAAAGCCACCTATTTAAAAGCAGCATATTTTAACGTAAAGGTATGCTTCTTTTAGGCCTCAACATCCCATGTGCATGAAAATAAGGATATAAAGATCAACTTATATATATTAATTTTCCGCTCAACTGAAATTCTAATCTTGCCCCGACTCATATCATGCTCGATTAATCTCTGAGGTTCACATCTTGTTCGTCGTCGTTAATAACGTCTAGTGATAATTTGAACTCATTAACGGATGAGCAGTGACGGCTGCACGCCGTCACCTGATCCACTATCGGATTTCACGGACCATTTGTATCGCAAAAACCGGAAAAAACACGTATCTGTGACTGACCGATTAATTTTACCTAGCGCCGACGGAGAAGAAGAAAGTGTTGCGGCAAGCCTAAAAGCCTTCGTTTTCCTCCCGCGTTTATAAAAGTCCTCTGAAAGGCACTTTATGCAACGTAGATGATCCAGTTGAGTGCTTCCTGAGCTGCCGTGTGTCACGCTGACAGTCCTGTAATAGTAATTCACAGTCAGAGCTATGCCAGGGTGTCTGGCCGGAATTGGCAGGAAATTTGCACACATGCGTCATACGCCAGCTCGGATGTGTCGAACCCCCCAGGCACGACTAGAATCAAAGACGATCCCCCTGCTGTTATCTGGTTTATACCTAAAGTTGAATTTGTATCATTATCGAAATGCATTTTTCAACTGGATAAAGAGAGGAACAACGGCAGAGCCGGACATGTCGTTGGGATGGGTGTGTTTGTCTTTTTGTTTTAGATCCAACCACTGAGTAATAGCAGAACAATAACGACACAGGCTTTAAGAAATACCCTCTCAAGTATTTTCTCATTCATTTCCATTACAGTGGAAGTCTAAGAGAAGTTGTCCGGGCTGTCAATCAAACGTATTTATAAATGAAGCTATAAGTCATCCTTTCAGAGACGGGACTAGTTTATCAGAGAGGGAAGAATTTGTGGTCGTGCGTTACAACCATGTCGTCACCGTACGGTGAAGTAAACACGACCTACATCTGAGCGATTGTACACGGACGCGACAAAAACACGTCGACAAAAAGGAGTCGTGTTGTATTATTCCAGCGTTGGAAAGCTGGGTAAAACTACACAACAGCCGCCGTTGGACTTCCATTATACGTCATTTTCAAGTAAACAAACTCTCTTTTATCGACGGAAGCACAATTCTTGTCTGTATTCATCACCCGGAACTCTACAGATTAGGGATGGAATCCTTAAATGCCCAAATACGAAGGCACTATTTGGAACGAATAGATAATGTGTTCTAAACAGATTCAAATATGCAGATATGGGGCACACTTTTTGGGTTACCCCCCACCCCCCGACCCCCACGGCATCTGGTTGAGACTAAAGACTAAAAGTTGTGCAAGTGGGAGGTGTTGACGTTCATGTGGGCAAGTGGTCAGATAGATTGGGAAATATGTACAGCCAATTAAATTGGTTAGAAAATATCACGGGTAGGTACAAGCAAAAATAATAACTGTGCAATTGGGTTTTTTTTTTTTTTTTGTGAAGTCCCATGTACTTCTCCCTGTTGAAAAACTTCAAAAAAAAAAAAGTTAACCATTCACGTTCACGTTAAAAGAGCTTCTGGTTTAGACCACGCCCACTATGGGTTTAAATCAAATTCAGATACAAATATTTGTTGTCCAGATACAGATACAGGAAGTGGCATTGCATTACACGGCTAGCGGATAGAAATTTGCTTTAAAAGAAATTGCTGGCATATTTCTGCAATTCCTTTTTATAATAATAATAATAATAATTATTATTATTCTAGCGTTTCTAGCACAGTTGCATTGCGCATCACTTATATCCTTCTGTTTTCGATCCGTCTTTGACGCAATCACGTCACCGAAGGACTGAAATCTGCCTGAACAAACAGCGAGATATTGTAGGTAGACGGGAATGGCTTCTGAATAACAATCCCCAACCCCCTGCTAACTTCCTTGCTGGAGCTTCACGAATCAGAATTCTGGGAGGTTGAATCTTGATTAAGAAGTAGTATTAACCGCCAAATGATGAGGGGGAAGTAAACGAACCACTGCATGATGAAAATCAATGCGTAATGTGGTAAACAAATCCAACAACAACAACAACAACGAAAAATACATCGATTGAATACAGAAAAAAATGTAGCTGCCTCCACAGTATTTATGAAAGCGACCTCAGATGCCCTGTACTCCTTTTCTCCAGTCTTCGTCTTGTCAGACTCTCCATATCAGAAAACAGCATGCACTCTGCTTTTCAGAAGATAACCCTGTAGAAAGAGAGGCCACCTCACTGGATTTTTAACAGAGGGCTAACTCTGTTGCCAGATTATTCAATCATTTCTCTCCTTTATCCTCTTTGAAGTAGGATGGAGATATCCCGCTGTATCTTCCAGCCAACTCGATATGTCCGGAATGTGGCTTGCTTATTTATTTAAAATCAAAATCAAATGACCGTTCCGCCTTCTCTGCGGTCTTCCCCCTCCGTTTGCATCGTGGCCCGCCGACATGCAACCTGCGTCGTACAGACTGCGGCCTTTAAAAGTACTCGAATTAAGACAGGAGCGAAGATTGCGTATATATATTTTATTCTCACGTTATCATATTTTAAACTTCACGTTCCCTTCATTCTGGTAAAACGATCACCTCTGAATGTACACGTACTGCAAACTGTCAAAAATATACAAATGAATGCAGACTTGTGCTATACTCTGGTCAAATGTGTAAAAATCATTGGCACCGAGGGAGAGAAAGAAATGAAATAAAGAAGAAAGACACTGAAAGTGTAAAGACATGCACGGCATACATGTGAGCACCCGGTGAAGAGAGATGCTCGGTGCATGGGCGTGGTCTCTGAAACCGAAAAATACTATATACTCGGACAGTAGTTCAAAAGACTGCCCTTTATAAAATAAAAACCATCAAGAATGGTACTATTAGGCACATAATCGTTTTCTTTATACATAGTCGTCAATCTCTGATAGATGTAGAAGTGTTTGTGATATTGTAGGAAAAGAAAGAAAGGAAAAAAAAAAAAAGAAGAAACGACCAACAATTCCTGGAACGTACAGCAAAAACCATTCTTCCGCTGTTTGTTACAAGTTGTCAAGTAATCTCTCTAGGAAAACACAGGAATGTCAAATTCATAGCATAGTATACAGGGTCCTCGGATGAGGGCTTGTATGGAGCGAGGGCGTGTTTGTTGTTCTGCACCAGTCTTGTCAGATGCTGAGATCTTTGGAGTTCTCTTTGTAGGCCTTCCTCCTGGGCTCGGGGAGTGCGTTGTTGACATTGCCGTAATTGGACTTGAGTTTGCTGTAGTAGTTTCTTACACTGCTTTCCTTGTCTTCCTCGTCCGAGTCTAGCATGTTTCGGGAACCTCTCGCAGGCAACATGTCTGGGTCGAGGCTCCTGGCTCTGTAGGAGGCTGCTCCTGGAGTGTCCGACTGGGATAACCGGGTCTTTCGCTCAGGAGAGCGACCCCTTAAGAGCGCACTGTACTTCTGGAAAGCCGAGTCAGGGGTACTGACGCGGGGAAGGCTCTGGTCCTGGTAGGTTCTCCTGGGCAGGCTGTCCCCGTCGTATGTCCGAGGCAGTGTCGAAAAGCGGTCTGTGGACTCTCGGGGAAAAGGATTGCTTTGGGGCAGACCGTCGTAGGACTCTCGGCGAAGAGCTTCGTTTCTGTTCGCACGGTCATATGAGAGTAGGGGTTGCGTGTCATCGTGGTTCAAGTGGCCATAGGACTGCCGGGGGAAGGTGTGGTCACGGTTCCAACGTTCATAGAAGTGAGGGAGGCTTGTACCGTTGTTTGGAAACTGTTGGGGGAGGGTGGTGTTACTGTTCAGACGACTGTAGGACTTTCCTGGGAATGTCAGGCCGTTGCCACGTTCTAAACCGTCATACGTCATCCGTGGCAAGGGGCTCTCGCGGTTTAGCCGATCCATTGCAGGCAACTCATTCAGGACACTGTCCAAGTGGGAAGAAGGATCAGGAGATGGAGGCTCCTTCAAGACAACATCCTCATCCCGCTGTGGTTTGCCATTGGGCCGCCTGTCAGAAGGAGGGTTGGATTGCTGGCGTGGGGAACGGTATCTGGCGCGATGTGGGGAGCGATATGGTGATCTGTGACGGTGAGGGGACCTGTGGCGGTGTCCTGACCGACGTGGTGAATGGTGCCTATGAGGAGAGGAGTGGCGATTGTGGCGTCTTTCCGGTGATCGACCGTGCCGACGTTCATGTCGGCTGTCCAGAGTGTTCTCGGCACTCCTCGCCCGGCGCCTCCTCTCCGGCGAATGGTGCCTCCGGTGCTGCTGATGGTTGTACGAATCATCCTTGCTGTACCTCTTATTATTATTATTAGCACTGCTGCTACTTTTCTTATGATGGTGTCTGTTCCTGCCCCTTTTGTCTGGGGTGCGGTGTCTGTGGTTGCTATGGTGATGGTTGGAGCGGTGGCCCTGCTTGCGCTGACCCGACTCACGTGTCCTCCTGTCCTCATTCCGGGATGTTTTATGAAGGTCTTGTGGAGAGCTGGAATCCAATGGCGGGTGGGGCTGTCTGTCAGGAGGTGCTGCGTTCACTTCCGAAACAGTTTGAGCCCTGTTGACGGAGCTGCTGTTGTCGTTGTTGCCGTCTGGAACATACACAAGGAATTATATGTAAAATAAAGCCAAATTTAAAAAAAAAATAAAGACCTATCCTAGCCAAACTTGCCAAGGATTTACTTTGGTTTTCATACAAATGATGCAATAATGCAAACTCTGTTAGGAGTTCAGGAGTGAAACAGCGCTGTACGTTTTTTTTTCCCCCCAGTTCTAGCACACTTGACTCAACTTAGCATGGAAGTTCCCAAGCTCTTGACGAGTTGAATCATGTGTATTAGAGTTCCCTGGCATACCAGCTCTAGAGCCATTAACACAGGAAAAAAATAGCAGCGACATATCTAGTGGCATGACAAAGTAGTCATTAATCGTGCTAGCAAAACCATATGAATCATTTGAACAGGTGGTAATGGCTTGGCCCTAGAACTAATTTTAGGGAGGAGATAATGAAATATTAGTAACTGTAAAGCCAGAATCTAGTGTCTTGTCTGACGAGCGCTGATGATTCAGGCAAAGTGTATATGGAATAAATGTTCAATGGCTATATGAATATGGTACAGCAACGATCATGAGCCACATTTAAAGAAAAAGAAAAAGTCCGTTTTTAAGGAAAACGTAAGATGCTCATGCTTTTAAGCTTTTCACACGTAACGTACGCGGGCTTCTAAATTACAGAAATGAATCCTTGAGGCAGATTTCTGGACAGGTCTTGGTCTACTTTCCTCAATCGAAGATCTTTCACAGGCCAGGTCTACTTTTAATCAGTGGCATTAAAAAGGGCTTACAGACCGTCTCATGCGCACATCGATTTCTTCGGCAGATGTTTCACTACAGCATTCGGTTTTAGTGCTTTCCTTCCAGTTTTACTTGCGTATGATTTCCCAAATATTACATCACCAATTTCCACTTAATCAAGTCTTAACTGCCACGCTGTCGACACACTGGATGATGCAGTGATGCGCACGTGCATGTCAAAGCGTGTTGGGGAGAAAAAGCCACATCCGACCTGATCATTCTGATTCATGTCACAGTGCCTAAAACGTATCCGATTCGAGGACCACGTGCCGCGTGGCTTCGAGCACGATTTAAAAAGTCTGTCATATTAAGGCAGAAAATCAGATTTGTGTCACTCGGGTCAGCCTGGTAACATGGCATGGAAAAAAAAAAAAAATGCAGCATGGAAAATGTTCCTGTATAAAAAGCAGACTAAAACGCACATATCCGTTGACTTTTCACCGAAATGAGAGGAGCGATCAAAGAGCTGGATTGCGATGCATTGTGGGTGAATGGATAGAATGAACGATGATGGCACGGCACGGCACGGCACAGCACGGACACGGCAGCTACAAACCGTGGTCTGGTTTTGGAAGAAACCAGCCTCTCCTGCCTTTTCGTTTCTCGCACCGGCTGTGGCTTGTGGAGCGGCCATCGCTGAGAGAGGAGGAAGAGACCACCACAACCGATTTAAACCAGAAAAGAGAAAGAAAGAAAGAAAGAAAGAGAGAAGCAGATCGTTTAGACACCAGAAACACCCAAAAAAAAAAAAATCCGAGAGTGATTTTTTGCAATGGAAAATGTGTTTTTATTTTGTTCAAAGAGAGATTGTCCATAAAATGCCCCCACCATTGAGTGAAAAATAAACATTAATAGGGAGAGAAATATCCAGAACACCATATACACCAAACCCAGCAGCAAACAGATAGACCCAAGCTCCATAGACAAATGTGCAACACACACAGCGGATAATGCAATGTACTTCGCAAACAGAAAGTGGCAACATGTGGATGAACATAAGAAAAAGGTAGAAGAAAAAAAAAAACGGTACAAAAATATACAGAGATCATTTGTGAAGGAAAAAAAAAAAAAAACAAAACACGTCACATTCCGAACATGACAAAATACATGGAAGAAAAAAAAAATAATAAAATGCATGAAACACTGGTAATTGAGATCAGTTACGACGAATCTTCCATAAATATTATGGAAAACATTTATTATTATTATTATTTTTTTTTTACTGAAGACGTCATGCAGCAACAGACATAATGGCTGGATTGAAATCACATGACCTGACGAATCCTAACGAACAGCGAGAGCGAGTGGATTTACTGAAGCGTCCGTGGACGTTCACTACGCGTGGCGAAATCCGTGAACAGCTCTACTACAGTATCTCGGTGGAGAGGGTACAAGGATGCTTTCATAGTCTCTTAAAGTCTTCTCAGTAGCGTACATTCACCTTCAATAAATAGCATAAATATGTTACTGACTCCAGACGTTAATCAAGTTTGCGTACTTATCAGCGTAAAAACCTACAACTCCGTGAGGCCTCTGAGAAGGATTAAAATCCAGTTATACACTTTAGAGATAAAGCTTTCTATGGCCTGTCATTGGGTCGTTGTTGTTTGTTTTTTTTGTTTAGCATGTGCCCATGGAATTATTTTCCCAGTGTTTCCCTGCACAGATGCAAAGAGAAGGCAACATGAAGAAGCCCATCACCAAATAGCAGGAGGCCATGACAGAGAGGGCTGGCACGTGTGTGTGGGGAAGAGGAGAGGAGAGTTGGTGGTCTGTCATGGTGTGAAGACTGGCGAGAAAGGGATGTTTTCGTAGATGGACCCACCATATTCGGGTACAGAGCCGTCACCGCGTTTCAGCACGAGGTGTGCTGTCCGGCCACCGCTTTTGATCAGCTCGATGGCGCGGATGTGCTTCATGCCTTTGGTGCTCTCGCCGTTAATCTCCAAAATCTCATCTCCTACCTGAGAGAGAGAGAGAGAGAGAGGGAGAGGGAGGGAGAGTGTGAGAGAGGGTGAGAGAGTGAGGGAGAGAGGGAGGGAGAGAGAGAGAGTGAGGGAGAGGGAGGGAGAGTGTGAGAGAGGGTGAGAGAGAGAGAGAGAGAGAGAATGAATGAATATGAAAGATTAAGTACAAAGGAAAGGTGGTCAATGTACATTGCGTACACGACTACAGCAATAAAAGTTATAAAACGCTCTGGTTTTTCTCGGCTGCTGGTTTTTCATAGTTTCAGATTGAGTTTGGGGATCAAATGAAAACAATCTTTAGCGACCCGGATGTGTATCAGCAGTTACTGGGTAGCTAGGAGCGAAAAGAGTAAACAACACTGTTAGTGCCTGATAAACTGCTTAAGTATCACTACATGCATTTTAAACGTAGCCGTCCTGAACCGCGTACCGCGACAGCACCTACTGCGTTCAATTCAGTACCTACGGATCAGTACGTGTGTGTAGCATGAGTACCATCCAGAAATACTACATCCACCATGTCGGCATCGTCGCTTGACCTACACTTAAAAAAAAACAACAAAAAAAACGACGCGACGCGTTGCCTTCTGCCATTTAAAAAAAATAATAAATTCCGACAGCAATTCCGCGTTAGTCCTGTTGCATTATGGGATAGCGCAGTGTCCACTGGGTCCATACTGCAGAATCTCGGCAGAAGCAGTAGGTCATCGCCGACTATTTCATGAATATTGAGAATTCGGACATACTACCCCTCCTTAAAGCTTTTCACCTACTGTATAGTAGTAGGGTAGTTGGGATATTCGGACACAGCTACAGTAAGAGCGTGATGGTAAAGGAGGGAGATATGGCGTCCGAAAAAAATCAGATCAAAACATCAGATCTTAACATCTGGCTTGTATATGGCTCCATCTGATGATGCAATCCTTCTGAAATCTTTCAGCTATTTCCCCCCTCTTTCCTGTTCGGATCCTCCTAGCTTCCTCGGCTGGTGACGCTGGCGTGTGCGGTGTGTGGATGAAGCGAGGTTAAAAAGGTGAATGTTTTTCAGATTCGCATTTCCCATTTAAATGGAAAAGAGGGACTCGTGATACACGTGTGCTTACTTGTGCTTCCACGTCGACTCTGAATGCCAAGATGTACTTCTGTGCCATTTGCCATTGAATATTTCATTGCCAGACTTCGACAAGTCAATATTATATTCTTCTTGAAATAAATTCATCGGAGGGGTGGAGATTTTCCTATTTTATTGTCTGCCATGAAGAAAAAAAAAAAAAAACGAACACATTTCCTTGTCTTCCCATTTTCATTTCAAAATGAAGGAGCACATGAACGCAGCAAAAACGGACCAAAGAACGGTCGGAAATCAAGAACGTCTTCATTACGACGTTGACGGCACAGAACTCGCAGAAAGAGAGTCGCTGAGGTATAAAGGGAAAAAGACAGCGTAGGAATCCTTCTGTTCTATTTTCCTTCCTGCCTCGGGTTAGCTGTCAGTCCTGTTCTCCAGGGAAACACCACTTCGGTGGCGCTCCTCTGTTCCCGACACCTTCTCACCCTGCTTCCCCGAGCCGGAGTGCCATTACGCTCTCATCTCTCCGTTCGGCTTCAGACTCCGACGCGCTCCGACTACAACGCTAACGAGCAATCCGAGCTGCGTATACGTCTTATTAGCGATCGCTGACGATAGCTACGGGCGACCTTTCCGCTCATCCGAGTCGGAAGTCGCACAAAAGGACCGGGCGTTCTTCCTTTTCTCGCCGGACCGTAGCGCTCTCCGACTGCTCGCTGCAGGAGAAAAACGAGCGCGTCGGAGTGAGGGAAAACACGACGGAACAGGAGACGGCACCGTGACGGCTTTTCTCTCGCCGTTACCGTGAGCGCGATGAGATCAAATCGTGAGATCACCGACCAGCACTTACGCTACAGCGCCTGAAATCTGAAAGCCATTCGCATCCTCTTGAAAAGTATACCAGTCTCACATCTCATTCGTTTTTTTTTATTTTTATTTTTTATTATTCATTCATCTTTGATGTGCTTTATCCTGGGCGGGGTCTGTGTGCATCTGGAGGAGTCTACCCCTGTCCATCACTGGGCGTTAGGTGGGAACACGCCCTGGATGGAACGTTACAGTACATTACAGGGCAGAGTTTTAATGAAATGTAAGAATATTTGAGTTTACTGTTGAAAACAGTAACAGTGCTACCACTGAAGATGATCTGTACTACAAGGCTTTTGGGATATTTATCTGTATATGCACACGTTTAGTGGTTTGGAGGGGAGTCCAGGTTTTGGGAACCAGTCACAAAAAGTACCCAGCAGTTTGGACTGGAACATGGGTTCATCAATGAATCTGATTAGGATCTGTTCAGATCTGTACCCTCATCTTGCCGCTGCGCACTGCCGCTCCGTCTTCGGCCAGTCTCAGCACGTACAGGTCCATGTTGTACTCGCGTCCTCCGCGCAGACTGAAGCCGAAGCCTTTACTGTCTCTCTCCAGGTCCACGGAGTACAGCTCCCCATCCTAAACACACACACACACACACACACACACACTTAAACACGCATGCACAGATCCACATGTATATAAACACAAACGCACTCCATTAAGCTCAAGGTCAGCACGTCCTGGTGTGTGTCCTTTCCCCCCCCACACTCTCTCATTTAAAGCTCAGAGCTCTGGTTTCCAAATTCACCTGCAGGAAAGTCACCCACAGAGCTCATAGCGGTGATGACTGAGCCACAGCATGAATAATAGATAACAGCAGCCCTGATGTGTGTGTGTGTGGGGGGGGTTGGAGTGTGTTATTTTTGGTTTGGGATAAAGTAGAAAGAGGACAGAGCCCGTCTCAGAAGCACCCCAGAGAACAAAACGAGGGGACAAACACCTGGGCGGTGTCGAGCCAAAGGTAGAGGAAGATGGATGACCTCCGTTTATTTTACAACTGAACGTTAAATAACATTCAGAATGTTTGAGATGTTAAAGACGATAGTACATCCTTTTCAAACGTATACTAACGTAGTAGAGAGTCAGTTCAAACATGGCTAGGAACAGTAGGTCAATCAGGAGCTTGTTACAACACACTTTTCAACGCAGAGCAACATGGGAAACATCGTAATTAAAAGAGGGCAGGACTGCGGCCGTTCGTTGTTGTGTTTTTTTTTTTTTTGGAAACCAGAAACCAGGCTAAACGTTTGCTGCGCACCGGTCCCGGCCGACGGTTGAAAACACAAGCCGCCTTTTCAAATGTAAAAGTTAAGAAGCAGGGCCTGAACGAATTAGCTAGCGTAAAACGAAACATGCTAGGAAACATTACAGCTGAAAGATCAGCTTTAGCCGGCGGCACTTTCTACCATGACGGAAAATGGAAAAAGCCACGACCCTGATCTCAACAGTACAACAGCTCACATTTTTAAACTTAGCATGCTTCTATGGACACCGTATTTAAAAAAAATTAATAAATAATAATAAAAAAACAACAGCAACGTTCTTTAAGATTAAAAAAGTACCACACCAGTAGTTTATTAATTGACTGGATCAGGCACTTCCATACGGTTATGCTATATTTATACCACAGCTGTGTTATATTCTCCCTTCGGATTGGTCTAATGGTGTTGATTTAATTTTCTTTAACGGCAGCTCTGACCGTAGTTCCGGCTGCAAATAACAGGTTTATATTAACGTGCTTGTTTTAATAACATTGCTTCTAGAGTAACTGCATCGCGTGTACGGCAAACGGTCGGTCCACGTATATGGATTTTTATTATTTATTTATTTATTTTTAAACAAAACGAGCGCGCTGTTGAATTACCAAGAAAACCTGTAATCACTGAAATGGTGAGGTTTTCTCAGGTTTAGTGTTGGTGTGTACCTGGTTTGTAGCTTGGGTGGGGGCTTGCGGAGGAGGAACCTGAGGCGTTTTGAACTCGAAAGACTCCTGTTTAGGTTTGGTGTTGTTTCTGAGATAAACAGAGGAAAAAAAAAAAATGCATGTTGACTGGAAGCTAGTAAGAGCAAATATAAATAAGTAGATATATAAATAAATGAAATAAATAAAAAGGCAACAGGTGTGTGTGTGTTGGCTGGGAATACCTTGGCTCAGGTGCAGATTGCTGTTGAGGTGCGTGTGTGGTAGTGATGGTGGCGATCTTCTCAGCGTTGGTCAGCAGCGCTGCGTTTGATGACTCTGGGGGCAGACAGAACGACGGATTGTTTTAAACGAAGAAAAAGCGAGACAGCAAAATCGAGAAAGGTTGGCACGTTTAAAATGTATGCATTTTGATGCGACTGTTTTCCAATACGGAGTTCCAATAGACTGAAATGCTGACGCATAAAACGCGCCATATAGATTAAAGCTCTGCTCAGGAGCCGGTCTGACACAGCTGAGGTGTACTGGGAAGGGGGGGGGGATATGGGGTGTTGGGGGGGGGGTGTGTGTGGTGATATCACCACATCCATCACGGCGCACAAACACCGTCTCCACAGCTGCTGGATTTCATTCTACACAGACGCACGCTCTCGGAAATAAAGGTAACAAACTGTACTGTTCCTCGTCGCTGTGGTGGTACCATCAAAGGTACGGCTTATGTCGTTTTAGAACATCTAGAGAATGTAATTTTACATTGAAGGTACTTATTTTATGCACTTTCCTAAAAGCTTTTTTTAATGAAATGATTTAAGCTTTAGTAAATGGAGCCAGGACCTGTCAATCATTCACACCTTCCTCACCACGGCTCCACGAAATTGGACTGTAACTCATTATTCCTCAGCAGCCATTAGACTGTAGGTCCTCAGATCTCAGCAGGACTGGTCTAGATCACCATCGTGCGTGCGTGTGTGTGTGTGTGTGTGTGTGTGTGTGTGTGTGCGCCTCTCTCGATGTACCTATCCCCCCTGCGTCCTTCTCTGTCATTTCCACTCCGCTGATCATAGCAGGCTTTTGTTTTTCACTCGCAGCTTTTTTTTTTCCGCTCTCTCCTGTCATTGCTGAAAAATTCAGCGACTCACGTGTCTCGGGCACAAGAGATGTTGTTGGAAGACGAATTTATACGGTACCAGAAGAAAGACAGACACATAAAAAATATCCAGAGGAGGACGAAATTACATCCCCACAGTCTCGGTCTCAGTCACTGTGCATACACTTCGCGGGAAAAAAAAAAAAAAGGAAGACAAAATGGACTATCCTTCTCCTCTGATTAAAGCTCAGACAGACGCCACAGGCAAGAGAAAGTTCGCCGTCGTAAATTACAGCTGAGCAGGGTCTTACCGAGCGCATTACCTCGACACTCTTTTACTATCCTCTTCACTCCAGCATGTTACGATCTCTCCCTTCCAAACAGCTTGTGTTGGATCGCTTGTCCGGGGAATCAGAGCGCTCCTCTGTGTGGAACATACTGCTTCCTTCAACTCGTTCTCTTTTCATTACACCACTCTTAATTAAGCTGAATGTGCAATCCGGTCCAGGGTCTGACCACACACCTACACACGCTCTAGTGACCAAAACAAACTGGAGTGGAACTGGCTCGCTCATTAGAACGGCTCAGCCTCAGCCTTATTCTCGAGCGCTAATGGAGAGTTAACAGCTAAATACGAAAACGGGTCTGGAATAAAAGAGGGAGCAGTTTAGCACGGCAGGGAACGATGTGCATAATAACAGCTCAGTCGATTAGTGCGAGCAAATCTACAATAAACAGGCGCCGGGTTAAAATGATACTACGCCCATCTCGATACGTGATTCGATAAATGCATAAATGATGCGTTTAAAAGTAGTTAATATCGTTTGGAGCTGTTTAAATGTGATACGACGCAGAACACATACCTCCTCCACTGGGATTGAAGCACAGGGGTCATGATTTCTTCACTGAAACTGACAGAGGCTTCAACACCTCCTCTAGGATTGACAGGTCTAACAGAAGCCATGCCTCTTTCAATAAGGATGACCGGGTGAGAAGCCACATCTTCACAGAGAGTGACGGGTCTGATAGGGGCCATGCCGCCTTCCTTGGGATTGACAAGGGTCTTGAAGAAGCCACACCTCCTTCACTACCACTGGTATGTATGACATGATTCTTTCAATAAGACTGACAGAGGCCACACCTCTTTCCCTGGGTCTGACAGAGGCCACACCTCTTTCACTGTGGCCTGACAGAGGACACACCTCTTTCCCTGGGTCTGCCAGAGGCCACACCTCTTTCACTGGGTCTGACAGAGGCCACACCTCTTTCACTGTGGCCTGACAGAGGACACACCTCTTTCCCTGGGTCTGCCAGAGGCCACACCTCTTTCCCTGGGTCTGCCAGAGGACACACCTCTTTCCCTGGGTCTGACAGAGGACACACCTCTTTCACTGGGTCTGCCAGAGGCCACACCTCTTTCCATGGGTCTGACAGAGGCCACACCTCTTTCCCTGGGTCTGACAGAGGCCACACCTCTTTCAATAAAACTGACAGGGACCACACTTTCTCCTCTGAGATTGACAGGAGTCACATCTCTTACAATAAGACTGACAGGGTCAGAGGCCACACCTCTTTCGGTGGGATTGACAGGGTTCTGTCAGAAGTCACACATCTTTCACTAGGACTGATGGGGAATGGTCCACGCCTCCTTCACTGACAGAGGCCATAGATCTCAACTCCCTTTCATATACTGACGTTCATAAAGGCCATGCCTCTTTCACTGAAACCGATCGTGCTAAAGTGACTTTCTTGAATATTCTGAATGTTTCTAATTAATAAACATATACAGAGCTTTAAAGAAAGCTAGGCGTGTGTGTAGGGGTGTGTGTGTGCGTGCGCTATTGGCTCCTTTAACAGAACTTTTCCCGGATACGCACGCTGTTAAACTTTTCAACGTTAAGAAAAAATGTTCAAACATTCGGAGCATCTCACCATCTCCTGGAATGATGCGCAGCGCGACCGTGTTTCCCGCCTCTTTGATCAGATTGACGATGTCCGAGTGGGACTTGTTGGTGATGGAGCAGCCGTTGACGGCGAGGATGCGATCTCCCACCTTCAGCTTCCCGCAGCGGTCCGCAGGACTGCCCTCGATGATCCTCCCTATTTTATGAGGCATGGCCACACATGTGTTTCCAGCTTTTTTGGCATTTGCAGAATGGCGGTTTCATTAAATAAATAAATAAATAAATAAATAAATAAATAAAACAAAAAACGTAGAGGCCCAAAGAGATGAGAGAGAGAGGGAAAGGAGAAAAAGAGAAGGCAAAGAGGTTAATACACCAAGCCACCCAAGATGGAGTGGAAAAATTACAGTGTAATGTAGAATGACCACATATAGAGCTCCATTACAGCACAACTCCCAAAGAGAGAAAGGTGTAAGAAGTGTGAGACCGTTAGAGCGACTGGAAAATGTTAGGAAAGAAAAAAAAGTCTCCCGCTTCGGTCATTATTACAAGGTAGAAAGCATGAACTCGGCCTTCAATGATGAGAGTCTGCTGTTCTGGGGTTTTGCCATTTAAACACATCAAGTGTCTCATATTTAGCTTTCATAATCTTCCCCCGCCCCCCCCCCCCCCCCCCCCCAAATCCAGTCTCTAAATTATTCAATCCCTCTTTTTAAACTCGGAAAACCTATATTCCAAACTCACGCTCATCCCTGTAGAGCTTTGCATCGTGCCCTCGCCGTGCCTGCATGATGAATTATGGAGAAGGCAGAAATAAATTATGAAGATGCGTTAGGGGGGCGGGAAAAAAAAAAAAAAAAAATGCACACTGTACAGGGCTTGAGCATGAGGCTTGCTTGTATGTAGAAGATAATTACACAGCTAGGAAAAGTCACTCAATCCTCCACAGACACGTAATTAGCTAGAACGAAGACCAAATGAATAAATTATGGGGAATATTGACTCCCAGGTCGTTAGTGTTTATTGTAAGGATTATATGATATAGATGCTTTAAAGTATTCAGCACATTAACCTTCGGATTAAGAGGAAAAAAAAAACACGCCGTACTAGGGATATCCTCGACATCTGTAAATGCAAATACTCGGAAATCCTCCTTACTCTATTAAACGGGATGTACAGTAATACGGTATGAAATTTTTGTGAAATATAGCCGTGCGTGCTGCATAAAGAAGCGAGTACATAAGACTCTCAGCATTTCTGCCTTTGCCCTGAGGCTTTCTTTCCACCCACATGCTCTGCTGCCCTGCGCCTCGACTCTTCATTACCGAGAACGAACGAACGCTGCTTCCCGCCGTCTCCGTTCCTCTCCGAGACGGAAACCCTTCGCCGCTTGCTGTACGTTGTTCGAGAGGTGAGGAGCTCTGGTTGCTGGCTTAGCGAGGACATCTCCTCATAAACTGAGCAAACGGACTAAAATCAGTCTGTAAACACCAGTTAATGGAAACAGAAAGCCGATTTTTCTTCCTAGCTGCACTCGGTCTTCTGTGGCCGTGAACACTATAAGTGGGTTTCGTCCCCGTGTTTAACAATTCGCTCCATTTATTTATTTATTTATTTTCCGTGAGTGTGTGCATTAAGATGCTGCACTCGAGGTGGAAATGCAAAGAGTCACAGGAAGAAACCCAAAGGTTGATCCCGAGCCAGCTTATGCTGTCACATCCAAAGCGAGCTTGCTGATACCCCGAACTCCGCGAGTCCTCCACCATAAGGCCGATTTCATTCATCTTCGTTACGTTATCGCCGTCAGAACCGCACACTTTATCAGTAAGTAAGGAATAAGACACCCGATATGATAGGAAAACAATCAAGACGGGGTAGTGTAGTGCGATTCTGCCAGATGTGGAGCGGTTACTGTTACCAGACCCGATGTTTATTATTTCCCTCTCAACACCGCGTCTTTTAAACGTCTTAAACCACAGCCATTTGTGAAAAGAGAAAAATCATTTCTTAAAGACTAACTTTGCACGTTTTAAAAAAAGTTTTTTATTTATAGTAGCAATTCATATGGTGAACATCCGTGTCAAGCTAGTTCCATGTAGCGGCTATAAAACATCAAGAAACCACAAAAAAGTATGACCTTCTCTCCTTAAGACTTTCACGTGGTGGAAAACCTAAAGTATTACCTCTGCCTGTTACTGGAGACTCCTTACAAAACCTCCTACAGTGCATAAATGCTGCCTTACAGAAACGTATCCATATGGTCAATATGTTCATTTGTTTATTGTTCATCTGAGGTTACGTGACGCCTCAGCCATACGCATTCCTGTTTACGTTGCGGTTATAGAAACGGTAAGGTTATTCGCTTTGCAGCTGCTGTTATAGTGCATTTAATTAAACTTCTGGCCTATCAGAATGGAGATTTCACAACGCTGTGGTTTAACAGTGCTGATCTTATTGAAGGTACACTTGGAGCAGGAGGTTTAAAGATTTTTGAAGTACATCAAGAAGAAGGTCTGCACCGAAATATATCGGCATTCATCTCACCGAAAGTCGTGCCTGCGTCGGGTCTGGAGACGGATGAGACGATGACGAAACCGAAGCCCTCGTTCTCACCGCGCCGGATCTCGACGTCGTACGGCTGGATTACACTGGGCACCACGCTGCTGTTGCCTGCCCCTCCTCCTCCTCCCCCTCCTCCTCCACCGCCGCCGCCTCCGCTGCCAATGCCGCTGGTGGAGCCTGAGCCCGAGCTGACCGTGTTCAGAGAGTTCTGGCTGCCCTGAGGCGTCCGCTTGTCCTCGGTCAGAGACGCAGCCTGGGTGCTGCTGTGATGGGACGAGGCCGGAGACGGAGGAACCTCGCCGTCCACCTTCACCACTGAAGAGCAGGAAGGGGAGGAATTAATATTAAAAAAAAAAAAATCATCAACCATCATTTGTTGTTCTACAGTGATGCATTAAAAAAACAACAAAATGCTACCTTATCCAGTTAGACCGTCATGGAGATGTTTAATCTCACATTATGAGATTATAATCATATTCTACTGTTTCAGTCACGTGATTTTTTTCTGTTACCGTACTTGGGACAGAATTCCCAGCTTCGCTGAACAGCACGAACATAACTAGAGGTGAAAAAACGGGTAAAAACACCTGCCTTCATAAATTAATGGAGACAATAAACGGTGCTTTGACAAAGCCAATCAAATAGATTACGCACTCTTTATGTACTTCCCACTGAACTGCTGATGGCATTTAAACTGGCAGAAAACCTACCAAATTAGTGTCTTCCTGACACACAAGTCCTCTCTTCTTTTTTGGAGAGCCTTAAAGCATTTAAGAACGTCGCTTGTTGCCGAGATAAACGTCCCAGTTGTCCCTTAACGTTAATAATGGCTACTCACAGAGCAACAAGGCAACGTGCCAGGAAGATGCTCTGCACTGCCGCTCGTCGAAGATGTATCGTATATACTCGTGATACACTCTGGTAGGATCGTTTTTCTTTTTTTCCCCCACCCGTGTTTCGCATGCATATGACGGGACAGAAAAATGGCATGTACGCCATCTATATACTTAACAGTATATTACACCAAAACGTAGACTGTAGATTCCTGTCCGGTTGCTGCATTAGGAACGGTGCCGATTAGCATGCACGCACAATCCATCATATGGTACTGCTCATTATGATAACAGTATCCATTGAATGATGGAAATCAAATCAATAAGGAGTCAATACTTCCCTTTTAAGATGTCTAGCTCGATACGATTCGAGTCTATCCTAACCCAAGATGACGGACGTTTGGAAGCCATCGAATTCATTGCCCCAATTTTTAATCCATTCCGGATAAACAATACAGTTGACGCCATTTTGCAGCAGTCCAATAATAACTTGCGAGGTCTCTGAGGGATGAGCTGACCTATTTTCATTTTCCTACAGTCCACTGGCTCCGCTGTCACAGATCAGGCATGGAGCATGGCGCCGAGCACGAGCTGGTGTTTTGCGCGATGGAGGGAGATTCACGAGCTGAACATTGTTTAGCGGCGCACCGTCATGTCGTCTTGTCTAAAGCACGGACCTTCTCATCAGGAGGCGGGACGGAGAGGTGGTGGTGGTGGTGGTGGGGGGGGTTTGTTGGGAGGACCGGAGCACGCTCGATCATGTTTACGATCGCTGCTCGCTTCCCGTCAAGGCCACAGAGACGTTTCACGCCCACGACAAATGCTCCGAACACTTTTCTCGACTGCTTCAATGAGGTGTGGATGATGTCGGACGTTTAAGAAGCATCTCGGACGATGCCGGACGGGGGTAATTCGTGGACGACATTCATTGGCTTGCAGTTTCATGCTTGCTTGGGGATCCAGCACATGAGATTGCTTAAGCACTTGGTAATGAAGCCAGGTTGGTGAGTCAGGTACATGTTTTAGAGCAGGGATAGCATGAAAGCGAGCGGGTAGAGCGATTCCACAGTGTCGGGTCTGAAAACCCACGGGTCAGGCTGCAGGCTTTGTTAAAGAGTCGGGAGCTGGATCAGCCATGGCTACTTCATTAACATGTAGTGTGAACTCTCATTTAAATCAAATCTGTCCTGTACAGATGAATAATTAGAGCGTATTTTGAATTATTCATAATCCCATTAAAAGGGCGCAGTCACAGGGTATCGCATTAGGAAGGCAGGTCAAGGCTATAATATCAATATACACAGACGTAGATATGCATCACATATAACAAACTCAAAAAATATATATATATATTTACTACATAAAAGCATATAAAAATGACTATTACTTCATGTAAGTGCTATCGCTATCATGAACAACTTTGCTGTAAACCCCTGCGTTCGCTAGGTGAAAGAAGACATTCTTTTCCTACGCGAGGTGACGAAACGGTGGTGAAAGCGACAACCGAATTAACCGGTTCATTCATATCGTCCGTATTACGCAAGCTGATCACATTGCTGTAGCGTCGCTAGAGCGAATCCAAATGACTGGCTCTGATCAATTCCTAGAGAGAAGAGTTCCTCGACGGTTCTTCATAGAGATAAGGGTCGGTCACGTTCTAAAGTGGTTCTACTTTCTGTAGACCAAATGATCGGATCAAACGAACGCTTTCAGAAAGAAGTCTTCCTTAACGGTTCTCTGCATAGTTGAGGATTCTTCGCTTTGTGAAGGACCTTTTCGGTCAAACGGATCCAAACGTTCGGTCTGGGGAAACTCACTGTAACCTGACGCGACCGATCCAAATGATTGGATCTACTAAATTCCAACGGTCTTGGAAGGAAACGTTCCTGAACAAAACACGTAGGTTCTACTTGGAACGTGGATCTGATGGGAAACGCTCTCTGACCTGCTTGAGGTTCCTAGCTTGGCGGTTGGTACATTTGACAGACATACTACTGAAACGAACACATTTTAAACACGATAAGTTGGGACAAAGTACCACGGAGAGCTCAGAAAAAAGAAAGCGTCTTGATGGACAGTAGGGAAATGTGGTACCCTGAGGTAGCCGTAACATTATGGATCTGGGTTATTTTTCACCTCCATATCCTGTCTTGCGTCTGACAGTCAGGTTGACGTGGCCCTGCTTGGCTGCCTGCTGCATGAGCTGTACCACAAGCTGATGGGATTTGCCCACCACGGCCGTCCCGTCCACACAGATCAGCTCGTCCCCGGAGCGCAGGCGGCCGTCTTCGTCTGCGGCGCCGTACTTCACAATGTGGCCGATGTAAATCTGGAAAGGAGGAGGAAGGTGAGTTCTAGAAACCCTCTTTTAGAAAAGCTGTTCTAGCAAGGAGTCTGTTGTGTCGTCAAAAAAAAAAACCCAACGACTAGCGGTGCTAATTACCCTCTTCCATATTCAAACGCAAATTGAAAGTAAAAATCTAGAACATGTCGGATGAGAGAAGCAAAAATCTAGTTTATTGTACATGAAACAACACGAGATCCACTCAGTGAATCTATGCACAGACTCGATGCCCTATTTATACAGTCGTATCTTTAGGTTACGCCCAGTTCTCTCATTCTTTTGAAATCCCAATATGCTCCATGATCGTCTTTTTTTGATTTCCCCTTAAACTCGTTTTTTAAATACCATTAGAATCAACTTTTCTCACTTTGGAGTCCCCTTAAAACCCATTTCCAGGCATTGGATATCTATATGTCTGTAGGTTGGCTGCATTTCTGTGTTCAAATTTTGCCTTAATAGTGATTAAATTGATGACGGGTGCGCGTCACACCACACCGGTACACCCCTCATGGACCAAATCCCCGTGGAAAAACCGAGGCCGAGGAACCGGCATGTCCATCTGAATAAGATTCAAAATAATTTGGAATCCTGAACGGAGAACATGGGTGGCCTGGGAGATATTTTTCTAAAACAGTGAAGCCAAGATGAAAGCAGGTGCTGCGTTTCTAGGATGATACACACACACACACACACACGCACACACACGCACACGCCACAAGTCCTGCCATAGATTGAGGCTTTTGTAATGTGGCACACTGTACATGGAAACGGTTGTCATGCGCAAACCACAAAGGCTGACGGTGAGACCTGCCAAGTTACATTTGGACCATCTTCAAAAGGCTCTGGATTTATCTTCGTAACCGTGCGAGAGAAAAGGCACAGGCTTCAAAAGACCAAAAGCCTCCGACGACGCTAATTATAATATTTAACGGACGACACAATGGATACGGTGGCTCTTATTCATCAGACCTTTGAGCTCACGGACTGATGCGTGAACACATCCGTGTCTGATTCGTGAAACGAGTGCAATGCCGATGTACTCCTGCCCAACGTACCTACATATACATACTTGCTACGTCTCAATCTCGCCTACGTATATCATGCACGAAACGTACGTGTTCTTTTTGTGAAGCAAACTCCTCCTCCTTCGTGCGAGTAGTCGTGGGGCGACAGCAAGCCATCCGGGTACCTTTGGAATACTCATTTCAATATATACTACAATTCGGGACACACTAATTCTAATCTCAGATGCTATTTAGGACGGGTAGCGGGCGAATCGAGACGCGGCAGCTGTTAACATAAAAATGCCCCCGGTTTATGCCGGCGTAACAAAAGTTGGCTGATCGAAAGAAATCGTTCAGCAGGCTATCCTGAGGTCTGAGGAAATTAATAAAAGAAAACAAAAACAAAACAACAACATTTAATCGAAGCGAAGTGCTTTTGTTTGATGTTGCTGCAAATAAACAAAAGGCGATGGAAAAGGTGCTCGGTTTCTTTCTTTATAAACGCCATTTAAGGTGACAATCAGGTAGAAAACTGGACCCTTTCCCTTCACCTGTGGTTATATAAACGCTATTCATAGCTAGGCTTGCGTTCATTTTAATCCTCAAATAGGTCCGAACTGACTGAAGTTCCGAACACATCCTTATTTCAGGCAAACAAAATGCTGAAAGAAACTAATTAAACACTGAAAAACGGACTACCACAATGAATACAACGGTGTCTGGTGGGTTTTAGTCTTCGAATAGCCTGTCCAAAAAAAAAAAACTCCACATACACACTGTGGGTTTCGTCATATGAATGTGCCTGGCACGGCCTTGACAAACAAATCTGTCGAAGCACACGGGCCAAATGCGGAGATTCAAGTGGAAATTTTTTCGTCGTTGTACAGTCGCCGTTGTTCTGGGAATACTCGGGGCCGTCGAGAAGGACATTACTCATGTTTTCATTACAAAGCAAAGCAGCAGCTAATTTGTATTACTGACTGCCGGAGTGATAAAGTGCTTCGTAATGATGCACGGCTAGCAGGCTGAAAGACTGTACGGCAAGCTTCATATTTATTGCCGCATATCAAATGAAAAGGTTGATACCAGAGTCTGTGATTGGGGTTACTGAGGGGTTCACAGAAGTATGCTCGAGTCTTCAAAGAACCTTAGTCTACTTTTGAGCGTTTCTCAGTTTGATTAATAGTAGGCTTTTAACCGTATTAGTAAAAGAAGCAGTCCTCAAAATCCAAAAGATTTCAGTAGGTCTGAGCAAAAACAATAATGATCTTGCAATCAGTTCTACCAGAAGCCTTTTTTTTTCTTCCCCAAGTCAAGATTATTAGTAATTTTCCAGCACTAAGCGACTCATTGTTAATATCTTTTTTTTTTTTTTTTTTTAAGGTAACAATTGCATCACTTCTCTAATTGACTATTTTCTAGACGTGAAATTGAAATATTTAAGGATTTTTTTAAAAAAACTGGTTTCCTCATGTAGCATTTCAGTTTAGCAAACCATTAAAAAAACTAAGATTCTGTGATTTTTATAATGAAAATATCTTGGAGTTTCATTGCAAGAAAGAAATCAGTTCAAATTCTGGTGTGTGTGTCTGTGTGTGTGCGCGCGCGCTCGGTCACTGCAGCATTGTGTAGAAGAATCCTGCATTACAGTGTTTCAGCGATTTTTCTCTGTCCTCGGGTTCACGCCGTTGGTCTAAGTTCTTCAAACGCCATCAAAGCTAAAACTCATTACTGGTTTTTTTTTTCCCCTCCCAGTGAAAACTTTGTGAAATTGATTTGTTATTCAGAATCGCAAGTATTTATTCTTCGCTTGAGAGACAGCAGCTGAATCCACAATCAGACAATACAGGGAAGCATACGGTGTCAATCAAACAATCAAACAAACCCTCTTAATAGATACTAAAAGACTCAACCAAATGAATCCAGATAATTATAGTGGAAAAAGCCAGAATGCCAAATATAGGAAATGATTCTGATATGTTTATCATTTCTCCAAGATGAAGTGTCCCTGATTTACTACAGCAGTGAGACGGAGTGTTATTTTATACTAATTTGGCATATTAAATACACTCACTGGCTCTCCGGGTTCATTCCCTCCGAGGATCCGGAAACCGAAGCCTGTATCCTTCCTCCACAGAAAGATATCCTGCTCCTGGTAATCTGGCACTGAAAAGGAACAAATAACCCAAGGCCACGGTCAATTCACCTGCAGCATGACGCAAATGGTCTTAATCATTCCCACTGTTCTGTGCGCTCGAGTTCAGCAGCAGCCAGGGAACGCCAGTAAAAAAGCGGCAGTAGCGCTAATAATGTCATCATTTTAACAGTTGCACCTGGGGTCGGACCCAATCAGAATTACGGTCAGGTTCAATTTTTCATAAGGCCTTACAATCGACAGCCAGGCCTGCAGTGGCAGCTATTACCCTGTGAAAATGATCCTGTAAATCATTGCAGCCTGAATGAAGTAATAATGGACTAGCAGAAACGAACAAAGAGTCTAAAGCAACATATATCTTATTTATTCAGGCTTCTCGTACAGTGACGGGAATAGTAATTAATTCGCGTTAGCGTTTGGCGCCCAGTCCGTGGGATAACACCCAGTCTTGCTCTAAATACGAGTGTCATTTTGGACTGAAGACGTATTTTAGGCTACTTTCCACATATGAAGAGTTTAGTCTGTTTGAACCGAACCCCGGTGCATTCTGGAGATTTAGACCGGTGAAGAAAAAGAAAAAAAAAATAAGTTCGGGATGCGATACAGAAAAAAAAAAAAAGATTTAAAGCTATACTTTACTCATTTAATAAGCTATACTTTTTCTAATCATTTATTGACTGCATGTTCTCCAGGCTTGGGTGATTTTTTTATGACTTCTACGCCCTTCCCCATTTTGTCTATTGGTCTTGAGGTTCAAACTTGAGAAATACCCATTATCTACCATCATTCCTTGTCATATCAGCCTAGATGACTTCCGGAACCTTCCTCCCTGTGTATCAGCATACAGCAGCGGGATGTCAAACTGTCAGGGTGCTGAAATGATTCTTCACCATATGGTTCCTACATGATGTTACTGCTATATGTGAAATTTCACAATGTCTTCCAACATGGTTACTTGTGTGGTGTCAGCAAACTGACAAAGTGCCAGGGGTTGCGCCTTGCGATTTAATATTCGAGTGAGAGCCAAGAGATGCTCGTGTCAAGGAATGTAGTTAAGGCAAAAAAAAAAAAAAAAAAAAATGTTGACTACTGACATTAGGGGTTTGCTTGATGTGTGGTCAGAAATGTCCAGCGATCATGTGACGGTATAGAGCAACACCATAGACAGAGTCCAAACAGTTCCCAAACCTACTCGTTGGAATAGTGACAACTGTTTGACAGAGTCAAGGGATTGGATAATGGGATTTGGGTCTATTCTGCACACTCGAGTGGATGCAGCAGGAAGCAATATGGGAGCACGAGGAACAAGAGCAGATTGGGCTGCAATCTGTCCACTGAATCATCAGTAGCCTCTTTTCCCACTTATTCTGTTGAGGGTGTTATTGTTGGTCCCAATGCCAATGAGCACAAGTGTTTTCTCCACTGACCACGGCACTGAGCAACTCTGGCGTTTCTCTGCACTGAACCGGCATCGTGCGATGACGGAAAATGTAGAGGACTCCAAACGAAGTTCCAGAAGTGTAACACCAATCAACGTGCCCCTACGTCGGAAAAGGTCCGGGTGTGGTGAGGATGGTTATCGAACTGTACGGGTCGGGGGAAGTAACGTTTGGGGAGACACGGGGTATGGTTTGTAATCATCCCGTGCCAAACGGAGTCAAAATGGACGCACCGCTGGAACTACTACTTACTATGTGTGTTCACGGCCATTCAGCCCCGCAGTGGAGAAGATAAAGAGAGCAAAAAGTGGTATACTTTAACCGTTTTGTCCAGGCATTTTAGCAGGAACATCTGAAATCTGCAGTGTGCTGGATTGTTTGAAGCGACCACATGCAATGAAATAAGAAGTACATTCATCCTTGCTATGACTTTGAATCACTGGAAGGAAATGGAGACTTGAAATTGAAGAGGGCTTTCCCTTTGCCCACATCCTTTGCAGTATTGCTCCCAGTGCAGGTGATTGCTGATTCCAGTAGTCTGGAAATCGAGGCTAGGATAGAGCTCAAAAATGTCCATTACCCAGGCAATAAGAGGCAGTGACTTGAGAGACTCCCTCGCCATACAAAATGGCTGCCATCGGGAGTGGTCAGTTTCCCCCAAATCATTTAATTTCCATTATGCTGCAGAAACGAGTCTCCAAATTGTCCATTATGGTGCGCCTCAGCTTTCAGTTTTTATTCACTTAATGATACTTTTGTGTGTTTAAGCTGAACTCCTTCTCAGGGCTGCTCAGGCACAGCTTACAGACTTCTGGCTGGCTTCAAAAGCTGGTGATCGACCAGAATCCCATTGATCTGCTTCTAATTGCATCTTAGCGCACAGAGATCGGCTGTTCGTTGAGGGAGACCTCGTGTTTCACCGGGTCCGCGTCTCCAAAATCATATCGTACCCGAGCAATAAAAAAAAAAAAAAAAAACCCCAAACAGACAAAGTTAACAGAAGCTGTCTCAGAAGCATCTTTCCATCTTCCACTTTCTTTATTTCATCTGCCAGGTCGTCTTTGATTCACCACCCCTGCTCAGATCCGTGGGCAGCACGGCTGGTCACAGCTCCGCTTTGCTTTAAAGTGTTCAATAATGAAAGAGTTGCATAAAAGCAGGGGTCACTGGAGGAATGATTAACCGCTGAAATCTCCACAGCCGAGAACCATGCGTCCTCTCCTGCAGCTTCTTGCCGATGGGTGAAGGGGAATTCTGGCTAATTAGCCGACTCGTCTTTCCAGCATGCAGGCATGAGAGAAACGGAAGACTTCGCCATCTTCAATATCCATCAGTTATTTACACGTTTGTCAGAGGACCGTGGTTTTTAAGGGGCACTAATGCGTAAAAGAACACTGATAGAGGGATGAGATATAATTGGCCCAGAGAGTCAGTGTAGTATTGGTCGATTTTTGGCACCTTTGTTCTAAAGGGTCAGATCATAGGGAAGGCTAATTATAACTACACTACGTGTGGACAGCAGAGCATTGCAATATAATGGTCCCTGACAGCAGAATCGCACAGAGAGGAGATAATGGTTTGTAGGGCCATATTTTTAACGATATCTCACTGTGCTGGAGTTAGGATAAGAGTTCTAACGGGGAGTTGTGACGATTGACGCTTACTATAAATCAAGATTTTACAATATTAAAAATCTAAGGAACCATAGCAATGCTCTTCGGTTAAACGATCAGGACACGTCCTCCATGCCTGTTTTGTACACTGGAAACCCAGAGGAGTTTAGACCGTCAGCAAACAGGAAATGAGGCACTCGTCAGATGCAGACGGAGATCCACCTAGTGAGATGGCAGTGTTATTGATGGATCTAATGGAAGCATTAGCAGAGAAATCTGTTGTTCCGGCTCCGACTTCGCTGACGGTAGCTTACGCTATGAAGAAGAGTGTGCCGGAAAAGCATCCTGAAAAGCATGGAACCGCCCAACAGGGGGAGAAAAATTGATCGTAGGTGTGGCTTTTCAGTATAGAGGAGATTCGAAAGCCGTGAAAGCTAACGCCGGGCTCGCGTTTCAGTTTGTGGAGGTCATTATTTTGCTCTGTGGGTTTTGATGTCGTTTTTTTTTCCCCCCCTCTGAAACTGAAACGCTATAACATACGCTGCATCGTTAGCCAAAAAGGAACCACACTCGGGTGTCCACTGGTGTTTAGCCGTCCGCTTTGATGTGCAGACTTTGATTCAGTTACCGCCCACGCTGTCGCTTTCAGGATGGCGATGCTACATCATGATACACTTGCACTGTGACTGTATAACAGGCTTTGGAGAGAGTTTTAGATGGATGGCATGGTATTTGACGGAGTAAGCGGAATGGAAGTAAGAGGTTAGCAAGCTGGCCAACATGGATTAACAGAGGTTTTAACCTGCAATTGGATACGGATTGTATTTTTCGACAGGGAGTGGGGTTTTTATTTTTCTATTGCCAACGGTTAAAATGAAAAAACACTCTGATTGATAGAAAGAAAAGGGTCACAACCCTGTGTGAGGTCGATGAGAATAAGAAGGAAGGTACACAAAATCCAGAAATGATCAGAAAAATGCACAACGCAAAGCATAGAGTCCTCGTGAACACCATTAATTCTCCCTCTTCTACTTTATTCCCATTTTTCCACCAAAGCTCCAGCTCCCCAAGCACCCACCACCAAAATCCCATATTACTTACGCCTACTTTCATACATGCTCCTGGACTGGGCCCAAATTTTGAACGGGTCCGGTTTCTTGGCGAGCGTGCCGTCTGTTGCCGGTTCCTGAGGGGGCAGGCCGGGCAGCGGCTGGACGGGGGGAGGCGGAGGCGCCGTCTCTGTGGATGGAGCCTGTGAGGAGTGGAGAGGCGAGTCTGAGGGAAAACTGCGGTGGCTACCCTGGCTGTCTTTTCTCTCCAGCGGCTGCTGTGGGCATTCAGATGAGAGTATGCGTGTGGAGATTAAGTGCGTATGACTTGGGTGAGAATTAGAAAACAGAGAAAGATGAATAAATAAATAAATAAATAAATAAATAAAGTAAAAAAAAAAAAAAAAAACAGTTCAAAGAGCAATCTACTACACAAGCTGAAAAGATCAGGTACACAAGTACACGTCGTTATTATAGCTCAATTTGGATTGAAGTACACTCAAACAGATCCACTCGACACCCCCCCCCCTCCCCATCTCTTTCTACTTATCCGTTCTCATATATATTTCATGTACGTCCAGAGCTACAGCTATAGGTAATGGATTAAAGGGGAAAAACAGTGGCTCTGTTATGCTCCACTTTTCCCCTTAGAGAGAATCATCACTGCAAATCAATATTAAGTTCTTCTGACTGATCACCTTTATCCAATAAACAAACACTGGCATGAGAATTATGCCAAATCATACGCTATGGCCGTCAAATCAGACCTCAACCCGACTGACCACCTGGACGTGATTTTGAAGGGACGTGTTCGACACAACAGCTGAGGGGATTATCTTTTAGAACAACATCGCTCGTTGCTCCTGTACAGTTCTAGAGACGTGGAGGACCGATACCAAAGCGCGGCGACATTCTGCTGGTAGCTCATGGCGGCCCAGCACCTTTCAAACGCATTTTACGTTGCTTTTTCCTATATTTTGTCATACGTTTACGTTTTTCTGCTACGTAGGCATTTTCTTTCAATCCTTTTCAGGCCTGATTGGGATGGATAAAGCATTCACACTGGTTTACAGGTGGAATGAGAAGATGGGGGAAAAAAACCCCACATACACAGTATCACTATCAGAGTTCTAGTTGTCACTGACTGTACACACACACTTACACACACACACACACACACCTACTTGAATCCATGCAGGCTGAAACAATTATCTCGTATCTGTAGAGGAAATCCCGGATGAGAAAACAACAGATTGCTGGACGCAGCTGAAGTAAATTAAAGAGACATCTCTGCATGCAGCAATGTGCCAATTGAGGTCTAAGATGATCATAAAGCAAGAACGTGAGTGAAACCGAATTTTTTTTTACTTCCATATTTACATTATTAACTACAGATGTGCATATTAAAGCACTAGATAACCAACAATGACGTTCTTGGCCCCTATACTCCTATTCCATTGTAAAATACATCATTGTCTATGGAGTGCAGCGTAAACACATTCCCAAGAAATGAATACCGGACATTGAAACGCGCAGGTGGAACATGGTAGTCGTGTCCCAAACGACACGCTAGACACTTACACTATGCACTATACACTCTGCCGTCTAGCGTATGAATTTTAGAAGGGTTGGATGGTCTCCAATGGAACATTTTCCGGAAGTGTATGTTTCCAGGTTGAGGGCAAATCACGTCAAACGCTCGTAATGCGTTGACGCTAGCATTAGCGAGTTAGCCAAACAGTTAACAAAAACGAATTGGGACATTTGACTGTTTATGTTACTGTTTCCTTTTATCCCCGATAAGACCTCGGTCACAGTCAGACGGAGGCGTGATCGTCTCCGCAGGCGAATTTTGCTTGGTAAGCTGTAGTTGTGGCTATGGCTGTGGGCAATGTAAACATCTTTTTTTTTTCGTTCAGCAACTGAGCCTGATATAGCCTCTCCCCATCCGCTATGCAAGAAAAGCTGCGAGTGCATCATTCCACACTTAAAGCGCACTTTGTTTATTGGGGTTTTTCAGTGTGAACACACTAATCACACTATTTATACTATATTATCACATTATTTATATTACAAAACGGCGTAGAATAGTGCATTTGGTAGAAGTGTGTGATTTGGGATGCACCTACTGTCTTGCTGCAACACCTAATTTAAGTGTTCTGAATGAATCTTAGACTTAATCAATTTAACCATTTAATACTTGATCGTTAAAATGACATCGCTGACGGTAGTTTGTGCATCTACCATTACATAAGCTAGCTAGGTTTATTTTATTTTATTTTCTAGTTCTATCTTCTTAACCAAGTACTATTTTCAACCTATATAGTAAAATGTATACCCTCTGTCAGGATTAAGCGTTCTCCCAAAAGGACAAGCTGAGGAACTCTTTAGGGTGCTAGATATCACTTTTTCCCCCCCTCTTACGATTGTAGAAAAAGGGTTCATCAACGGTTCTTTGGATAAAAGAGGTTCTTGAAACCTTTTGTAAGGTCGTCATTCCACTGTTGTAGGGTTCTACATAGGAAAGCCAAACCAAAGAAACCCAAAGGGTGATAGATTTACCCCCCACCCCCACCCCTTCAGTGGAGAGGTTAAATCTAGTACCCTTAAGGTTCTTCATGTAATCCTCTAGCCTTTAATGGTCCTATGTAATAACTTACAACTGAAGATTTTAATCTAAGAAAGAGTTTTGAGTACTTTTTAATCAAAGAACGAACATTTCACCCCTTTCTTTTTCCTAACAGCGTGGATCAGTAGTGCCCTCTGTTGCGTATCCAGTTCACTCATTTGTAGTAATAGTATGATGGATACGTATATTTCTATAATTACAACATGTTCAATCTTGCACATTAAAACATAAGAAATATGGGTCAGAGACAGACTTTTTTTTTTGTTTGTTTGTTTTTTAAACAGCTGACATAACCACTACCTTTAAGCACACACTCCTGTAGGAGGTGCTCTGGAGCTCTTCCAGCTCCGCTCGTTCTATAGAGACGTTTCAAAACCTGGTACTGGGACGAACGCAAACAAACCCTCCTCCAAGGGAATCAAAGCGCGGCATCCCAGGATTCCTCACACTGATCACTGACAACATCCAAACATCCCTCCAATTATCTCTGGCACATATTGAACCTCAGCCACACAAACACACACACACACACACACACACACACACACGGAGCGAAAAACACACAAATAGGATGGGAGCTAAGCAACAGCAGGTAAAAACAGCAGAGACAGAGAAACAGAAATAGAAAGAGCGTGAAAAATAGAAAGACGCTGAGAAATCTAGTAAATAAAATACTCACCAGTTTTGGGCTTTTCTTGGCAGGAGCCACCCCTAAAAAAATAAAATTAAAAAAACAAAAAAAAACAAAAAAACAGAGGGAAATATTAATATCGCACGCTTAAATGTCACCTTCCCTACAGGCAACAACAATTCCAGACTGAACAGATCTGACTGTAGCGCTCAGCGCAGAGGCAGCAACAGCCTCCTCTCTCTCTCTCTCTCTCTCTCTCTCTCCTCTCACTTTTACTCGCTCGCTCGCCGTGGTGAAAAATAAATGAATAAAAAAAACTGCAATCTCGATCAGTATTCAACACTCAGGAACAATCCACCAAACCGGTGCAAAATTCAAAAGACAGCCTTGAAAACATCCCTCGCTCCCTTACTTCAATGCTGTGAGAGACAGGAAAAAATAAAAACGCCCGGACAGGTTCTAATCTATTACCCATGGAGATGGAATCCAAGCTACTGAACATTAGATTATAGGCAACGCTCAGTTCTCCTCTTACTGAGACCATCTTCCAGCATGCCAGCTCCTCGTGCCTCCTCTTCTGAAGGCTCCCGAATCTACAGGCTCCACTTCACTCGTCTTTTCTCCTCCCTCTCGTGCGCTCGCCTTTTCGCCCTCCCCCTGCTGTGCATCCATATCTCTCGTTTCTCTCCCATCCTCACTGTCGGTACCACAGGGACATGCATGTCTCCCCGCCCCTCCTCTCCATTCCGCTCTCTTTTTCTCCGTCTGCTGGCGGTGGGAATTGACATGTCCGGCGTAAATGACGAGCCCGTAGACAAACGCTTTAAAGATCAAGGGTACCAAGAGAACGGGATATGAAACGGATCCGACAAACACAACTTGACCCTAGGTGAGACGCACCAGCAGTACAACAAACCCCTTTTTTAAGGTTCAGGATAGAACCCCTTTTTAAAGCGATTGATCAACCAAAAATGACGTTTAGTGATAGTTTTGGGTCTGTAGTGTGCCCAAGAACTACTATTAATACATAAAGATGCTTATTGGTGAAATAAATCGAGTCCTTTCGCAGTGAAATGGTCCACATTTAACCTTGTGCGTGTGTGCGTTTGCGTGTCCTGATTCTATCTATGCCCGGATAGCAAGAAAATGCTTATTGATTGTGAACTGTCCCAAGGGCAAAGCATTGCTGGACACACACACCCACACACACACATACATATACACATGGTAGATCTTATTATCTGAAAGGCTTATTCACATTCCATAAGTGCTTTGGTCTGGTTTCATTCATCATGTCTGTCGCTCGTCCTGCTGTTGAACATAATGTATGAACAACGAATGCGACACTCGCATTACAGCTACAAGGCTTTTAAACTCGTGTCATCGTTACGATTTACAGGATTTCATGCGGCATTTACGATTAACGGTTATGCTGCTAAAGAACAGGATACCAACTCAAAGGTTTGGCCTGAAAGGCCAGGGCTAGTTGGATACCGCCAGATAACTAAGGAGGTGGGACCAAGTGGATAGTTCCAGAAAGGTGAGGAGCAGGGCCAACTGGATAATGCCAGAATGCTAAGGGGCGGAGCCAGGTGGATATCACCAGATTGCTGAGGGGGCAGGGCCAGGTGGATGACACCAGATTGATGAGAGGGCGGGGCCAGGTGGATGACACCAGATTGATGGGGGGGACGGGGCCAGGTGTATGACACCAGATTGATGAGGGGACGGGGCCAGGTGGATGACACCAGATTGATGAGGGGGCAGGGCCAGGTGGATGACACCAGATTGATGAGGGGGCGGGGCCAGGTGGATGACACCAGATTGATGAGGGGACGGGGCCAGGTGAATGACACCAGATTGATGAGGGGGCAGGGCCAGGTGGATGACACCAGAAAGCTGAGGGGTGCGGCCAACTGTACAATGGCAGAAATCTGAAGGGCAGGGCCAAATTGATAATGCCAGAGTGCTGAGGGGCGGGGCCAAGTGGATAACACCAAGCAGTTGAAGGACAGGGCCAAGTTCATAACTGCAGAAAACTAAAAGTCCAGGTGAACAACTCCAGAATGCTGAGAAGGAAGCAAAAACTTCTCGAAGCATCTACAAATCTGGTGGGAGGGGCCAGATGGGTGGCTATTAGCAAGGAAATGTGGGCAGTATCAGAAATTTACAGGGGGCGGGGCCAGGTACATAGCTCCAGAAACCTTAGGGGGTTGTGTTTGAACACAGTCCTACAAAATTACTGCATCAAACCACCAGAATGTAAAATCCTGCACTCCATCAAGTGAAAACAGAGCGTTGATGACAGATTACATAAAACGATTCAAACGTAAGCAACGACACACCGGTCAAGTTCAACTTCTTTTCCTTTCAAGCACTAAATCACACACTTGAACAGCATCCTGCCTTCCTCCTCCTTTTTCCAGCAGAGATACATGCCAGTAGACGCTTAAACTCGATCCTCTTTCTGTTCTCTCGTTCTCTTTCCTTCCTTTTCCCTTCATCTGTTCTTCACTCTGAACGGTGGATGGCAGAGGAACGGTGCTTGTTCAGACAGACGTCAGCTCAGAGGTGCAGTGTGAGGAGACAGCAAATGAGGGGGCTGCACGGCATGGACAGCAACACAACCCCACACACACACACACACACACACACGAGAGGACGAACACAAGGTGAGCTCAGCTAAAGACAGTAAGAACCCACAGGGAGAGCCATTTCACTCCAATCGCGTTCTCTCTCTTATACAAGACAGATACAAGTGAAGGCTACAGAGTGTGTGGAAAACCATGGAAAGCCATGAGAATGCATTAAATACACATCCAGACACATTCATCTTTGCGAGATCAAGAGATTACAGCTACGCTACAACAAAAACCGTTTGTCCTATCCGAGACACAAGCACAGCATGAGAGAAGGTCGGAGAAATCTGTCCTTATGACACGGTTTACTTGCAGGGTGCCAAAATTATTGTTTAAACAAAAACGATGTTTGATTGATTGGAATATCAACATCGGCTTAATTTGCAGGACCCAGAGAGTGAAGTAAGCCAATAAACAAAGTTCAGCAGGGTGAGAAAGACGTCTCTCGCATCTAAACACTTGGCTGAAATGGAGTCGAGTTCATACCGTGTCTGTGGGTGAAGAACGGCGGGAATTGGAACATCATGACCCTCGTCAGGCACAGTGGAAACTAATCGCTGTGTTAAATGAGACGAGAGCGTGTGCGCGTGTGTGCGTGTGGTCGTACTGTGAGGGACGAATTCCAACGGTCAGGTCCATCTGGCGGCACAGGAGCAACAGACGGTTTCCCTGGAAACTGATGGAGCCTGACCCAGTGCTCTTGAGGTATGAAGAGAGCATGCACATAGACACAATGGAACCTGATGCTCGGCGGCTAAGCATGCAGATACACTCCCACATGACTTCACAGCTCCACTAATGTCCTTCTGAGCAGAGAAGAAACGGTCCGCTCTGACCTGACGGAGCATACGGGATCGTTTGAAAGGGTGCAGCGAGGCGAAAGACGATGCGCCGAGACGCGGTAGGCTTTCCGTTGACGTAGCGATGCTCGTCAAACCGTATGGGTACCAACCATTCAGAGGCTACCGAATCGTCTGTTCTGATCAATACTATACAGGAAAAAACTGCTTATTTTATTCCAGGAGTGAAAAGAGAGAAGATGCATGCGGTATGCGAGACCGTTAAATAAACCGAGGGTTGAGAACCGATGACCGTAACGAGCAATCACATGCTTGGTCACATAGTGCCTCCATAGTTTACTCAATTGCATCATGTTGCTCGTGGAAGCCAGCAGAACACTGTCGCTGCGTAAAGGATGCTGAAGCCTTTAATGTCCACCACGTCCTACTGCCACGTGACCCCACCCCCACCCCGGCTGCGTTTGCCACCCGGCCTTTGTAAAGTTATTAGTTCTGTGTTTTTTCCCCCAGAACCGCTGCCGTTCATTAAAGCTTTGCACACTGTCAGCAAGACCTTAATTTATAGAGTACAGGGAAAGCGGTCGGTGCCTCTCCTTTTAAAACACTAAATCAGTCCCTCCCGTCTGCTCTGCGTCACTGTCATTTATCTTCTCCCGCTTCTTGGCAGGCCTGGGCTTGTATTTTTGTTAGTTACTCTTTGCAGGCCCTTTGTTAATATTAGATCATTATGAATCTTCGTAAAAGTCCTCAAATCCATCACTGTTGCTGGGCAGGATCAGCTTCTAGTGGTGTTTAACGTGACAATTATATAAAATTAGATACACAATAAGGTCTTGGGTTCATTACAGGACAGCCACAGAGTCACTGTTGGACCCTTTAAGGTATAGGAGGTTAGGGGCAGTGGTGGCTTAACGGTTAAGGCTCTGGGTTACTGATCAGAAGGTCGGGGGTTCAGGCCCCAAGCTGCCACTGTTGGGCCCCTGAGCAAGGCCCTTAACCTTCTCTGCTCCAGGGGCGCTGTATCATGGCTGACCCTCTGCTCTGACCCCAATCTCCTAACATGCTGGGGTATGTGAAGAAAAGACTTTCACTGTGCTGTGACCAATAAAGACTCATTATTATTATAGGAAGTTAGCGACAGTGTTTCCTCTAAAGCCGCCCCCCCCCCTTTTTTACTTGAAATTCACGATCGATCCGGTTACTCGTCGTCGGGTGCCAAAAATCTCTGCATGCAATTCAGACCTCAATTTTGAAATGGCTGTTTAATTGAGCGCTGAAAATTGTCCAAGATCAGCTGTAATATTCTAAAAATGGAGTAAGATCAGCGAGGCATACTGGACTTTGAAAAGATACACCCACACACACACACACTGTACTTACGTCTGTCCTGATTAAGTTCAAGTTAATGAAGGTAGTCGGGTTGCATGCAGCGGATCTTTACGGCGGATGAGAAACGTACGCAGACGTCACTGCTGACTGACTCGAGTAAGAGCGAGTTTAGGAAACCTAGACCAGATGGATCATACAGGCCTTGTCCTGAAGCCATGGTTCTCACTGGGGACCAATTAAAACAACTTAGACCTTATCAGTGAAGCTTACCATCGTAGGAAGCCTGACACGCACACGTACACACACAGAAAAAGATTGTTGCATGGCTACCAATTAGGAGGCTTCATCTGGGTGTCAGAGAGCAGCCATTATTGGTAAAAGCATGATGTGCTTGGTCTTTTCCATTCCTCTAAACATAAACACACTCGTATACACAGATACACCTGTTCTGGCTCTCTGAGGATGCAGGCTCAGCATGCTCGTAAAGCCTGAAACTCATTTTGGAACGTGAACCTCTCCGTGTGCGTGTGAATTTTAAGTAAAACAGAAGAGTCAGTGTTGCGCTTCTAAAAGAATCGCGGCTATAAAAAGCTCCGATTTAACAACTGAATGACTCTTTTAGGCGCTCTCGCCTTTCCTCGCGATAAAGGTGCTGTATAATCTTGTCAAAAATCACTCCTACGCCTTCCCGTTCTCGGTCACGTTCCTCCCGAGAGATTCTGGTTGGTTGCTAATTTGGTTTTCAGAGATGGCGCCAAGGATTGGGTCTAAATGTCATCGCACCTAACGCGCAGTGAATGGAGAAGCAGGCGTCTGCTACGGCTGAAGTGTTCAGATGAGTACAGTGTGCGCGCGTGTGCGTGGGGGACAAACTCTGCTGACGGACACAGAGAGCTGTAATTAAGGTCAAGCCGAGCGCAGGGAGTAATGAGGGCAGATCGGGCAGATCCTCCCACCAGGAGGTGTCATACTGAACATCATTCAAGCACTGATCTCAGATCAGACATGACGTCTGTCGGGAGTTCTAGAGGACAGCGATATCAGTGATCTCAGATCAGATATCTCGTCTGTCGGGACTTCTAGACGACAGCGATATCAGTGATCTCAGATCAGACATGACGTCTGTCGGGAGATCTAGATGACAGCGATATCAGTGATCTCAGATCCGACATGATGTCTGTCGGGAATTCTAAACGACCGCGATATCAGTGATCTCAGATCAGACATCACGTCTGTCGGGAGTTCTAGACGACAGCGATAGTGATCTCAGATCCGATATGATGTCTGTCGGGAATTCTAGACGACAGCGATATCAGTGATCTCAGATCAGACATCACGTCTGTCGGGAGTTCTAGACGACAGCGATATCAGTGATCTCAGATCAGATATCTCGTCTGTCGGGAATTCTAGACGACAGCAATATCAGTGATCTCAGATCAGACATGACGTCTGTCGGGAATTCTAGACGACAGCGATATCAGTGATCTCAGATCAGACATCACGTCTGTCGGGAGTTCTAGACGACAGCGATATCAGTGATCTCAGATCAGATATCTCGTCTGTCGGGAATTCTAGACGACAGCAATATCAGTGATCTCAGATCAGACATGACGTCTGTCGGGAATTCTAGACGACAGCAATATCAGTGATCTCAGATCAGACATCACGTCTGTCGGGAATTCTAGACGACAGCGATATCAGTGATCTCAGATCGGACATGACGTCTGTCGGGAATTCTAAACAACAGATGTACATCTCTGTGAGGATTTCTGTGTGAGGTGTAGATGCGGAGATGATTGTGGTGCAGTTCGTTGCTTATTCTTCTCTCCGTGACCGTTCTTCCTGCTGCTTTCAGGTCGTCCTGCGACTCTTTTCGAGCGACTGCTGGTTTCTCTCTTACTCTCCTTATCTTTAGCCTGAGAGCTGAATGTGAAATTGTGCGTGGCGCACCTGACCGGGGATGATTAGTTGCGCTTCCATGAACTTTCCACCAGAATATCATCGAAAAAGTCGTACTTACAGGGACGTTTACGGTCTCTGCTTTGGCGCTGTAGGTTTCTCCCCACCGTTCGAGTGTTGTTTAATAATGTTGTCCCTCCTCATTTTACGAAGCTCCTTCATGTTCACCTTTCACTACTTCCTGTGTGAAATCTTCAAGGGCGACATTTTTTTTTTTGTTGTTGTTGCAGCCTTTAGATCAAGATCTTGATTTATTCCGATCTAAATTTCACATATATTCTTAATATAGTGTCCAAAAAGAAATCTGTGGTTTCGTAAACACATCTCTCTTCATGAGTCTGAATGCATACTTACTGTGTATATTTATACATACAAAGTCAAAGAACGTTCGGTGTGAAAATCTGAAGTGGATATAAGCACTGGAAGTATTAAACAGCAAAAACAAAAGTGTCTGAATACTTTTTTCCCCCCCCCTCAGTGTACTTGAAACGTGTAGAAGGCACCTGCTGATGTGCTTCGAGTCAAGGGCTAAAATATAAAAATGGAAAATTTAACCCGTGTAATGCTTTTGTTTCTCATTATGTCCATGTATAATGGGGAACAACGTGTACGTGTTTAAAATTGGGCACATATCATTTTGTATGAACCCTGAAACATCCGTTGCATGAACAGCTCGACTGAGATTCAGAGAGCGAGCCTGGTTCACCACTGCGCTCAAAGTATATGAATAACTCTCCCAGGTCTGAGATCAGAGTCCATCAAAATCCCGGCTCAAGGGCACAGAGGGCATTTTCTCTCCCTCTCTGCATCACACACCAACACTGTACAGCACGTCGCTGCTACAAAAGCGTCTCCGACGTGTGCTCCACGGACGTGCTTCGAGCGCCAGGTTACTGAAGGACGATTCGCGTCGCGGGAACAAAAATCGACGAGCGCTTCTCCTACGCACGGCTTCAAGACGCTGGAAGCACCGCGTGCTGCTTTTTACGGGCGATAGAAAGAAGAAACCCCAAACGTATAGTTGTGACCTGACCGTTTGCTCTTAAAAGCACTCGGCCTAAATAAAAACCAGTTTAGAGAGCGTTGGTGATGTAAACTCGAGGTTCTTTAAAAGAACGTTTCCTGGTGGCCTTGGTGTTTTCAGTGACTAATCCAGCAGCACTTCCTTTCAGACGCCACTCGAGAGCGGGCTCGTCACCGCTCGGCGTATTTCAGGTCTGAACGACGTAGGTGTGAGCGCACACGTGGGCAAGCACATTCATACATGCTCTCGCACTCCGACGTGTGACGGGTAGGACGACGCACGTACGAACGGAACAATCGGTAGAAAGGTTTGACGCACGCTCGCCCCCCCCCTTCACGGTTTGAGATCTAAATCAGCCATGACGGTGTATTCGTTGTAATAAGCACGTGGAAACCGCAAACACGTTATTGGGTTGCTTTGAAAAGAAACGTTTCTATTTCATTATGCAGCAGATATTTAATACAAAACGACCGTTGGACAGAAATCCTCAAAAGAAATTTAATCGAATCGGAATATGCTCCCGGCCCGTGCGACGTCGTCTATCCTCTCTTAACAACCGACTCCCAGTATCGAGTCCTCTATGAAATATGCATCGTACCGACTGTTCTCAGTCAATAAGAACAAGCTTACATATCTCATATTTCCTCATATACGATTACGTTACTCTTTGCTGATACAGTACGACAAAACGCATTATACTGCTGCTGAATTCTCAAATCTGATTGGTCAGAAAGTAATACGTTTCTATAGTAACAGCTACTTCACAGGGACTTCTATGGAGGAAGCTCCTCGTCATCTGAAACCTCATCGATGTGGTTTTAGTGGCACGATTCATAACTTATTTAGTAAAACGTCTGAAGTACATTTACGCAGATTCCCCTGCACTGCTTTTTAGTCATGGATGAAATGAATATTCCACATCATGCGGTTGTTTATTATAACTTAACGTTCGAAAAGCACCGATCAGTGCAAATGTTAATTACTTTAACATTAATTGTGTATCATTCATTCTGAAAAGGTCATGCTTTGTTCATATCAATTAACGCTGTAAATAAAGAGAACATTAACGTAAAGCGTTAGCCAAAACTCTATTAGCTTTGATAACCGATTATAGAAAACGCTACGTGTTGGTGCAGTCTATTGTACACGACGAGACTCGACCGCTGGAGAGAGAGAGAGAGAGAGAGAGAGGAAGTGAGGGAGCGGGGGGGGTCTCTCTCTCTTTTCTACAATCAGTTCATCACCCTTACACGATCACACTCTCCTTTTTCACCTGCAGTGCTACAACAGCCTTTCTTTTCTTTCCATCCATTCTTCTTGTGCTTTCTGTCCAGCTGCCCTTTCCTCCCAGGTTTCATTCCTCTCAGTTTTACTCATTTTTCTGTTTACATTGTGACGTTCTTCCTTTCTTTGCTGCTCTCCTTCTGTCTTTTCCTGCTTTTCTTTTCTTTGATCTTTTCCCTCTTTCCTCTCTCTTTGGTTTTCTTTTCCATGCTTTAGTTTGTTAGTTTATCTTTCCTGCATGATTTTCTTTCCTTTAATCCTTCCTTAGCTTCTGCCTTTCTTTCCGACCTTCCTTGCCTTCCTACTTCATTCCTTCCCTTCTGCCATTTTTCCATTCCTGCTTTTTTCTTCCCTTCCCTTTCTGCTTGTTTTCCTTCCCTCCTTACTTCCTTCTCATCCTGCTATTCTGTCCTTCCATCCCTTCCCTCCTTACTTCCTTCCTTTCCTGCTATTCTGTCTTTCCTCCCCTCCTTACTTCCTTCTCATCCTGCTAGTCTGTCCTTCCATCCCTTCCCTCCTTACTTCCTTCCTTCCTTCCCTGCTATTCTGTCCTTCCTCCTTTCCTTCCTACCCTCCCTGCTATACTTTCCCTTCCTTCCTTTTCCTTTCCTTCTGCTTTTTTCCTTCTGTCCTTCCCTTCCTGCTTTTCTTTCCTTCCTGCTTCCTTCCTTCCTACCCTCCTCACTTTTCTTTCATTCCTCCCCTTCTGTTTTTCTTTCCTCCCTTCACTTCCTGCTTTTCCTTCCACTCCATTCCAATTAAAGCTCGTAAGGAATCGCGTGCACTCACCTCTCTGGACCAGCATGGTGACTTCGCTGCCTTTAGGGCACTTGCTGAGCAGATCCACCACCTGGTTGTGAGTAAGATTCTGCACGTTCCTCTTGTTCACCTCCACGATGATATCGCCTTCCCTGAGCCCTCGGCATCGTGGGTAATCCACGATCTGCTTGACACGCTGGCCGCCGCCCCCAGGGCTGTCTGCGATGGTGAAGCCGAAGCCCTTGTCTCCTTTCTCCATGTGCACCGTGATCAGTTCGGGCTGCGTGGCGATGGACGACGCCAGGGTCACGGCATCGCCGGCGAAACGCTGCTCCTGTGAACCGTCGGGGGTGGGCTCGTGGGCGGGGCTTAAGGGCCGAGGAGGTTCGCTGACGGTGCCGTTATGGCTGCCGTGACTGGATGGCGAGTCGTAGCTTTCTTGGCCATTGACGATGATAGGCTCCTTGTCCACGATGGCCACCGAGGTCACCAGGCTGGTGTTGGGGTCGTCGGGGTCAAAGGGCAGCGGGTAGCCTCGGCACAGCTCCAGGTCTACCATGGAACCGATAGGAATGGACTGGAAGATCTTCACCACCTGCGCATGCGTGTAGCCCAGGACGCAAGTGTCATTTACGCTGACGATTACGTCACCTGAGGAGAAAGATGGAGAGATGGTTACCAAGCAAAGACGCGTTTAGCGTGACTACGGTCGCCTGCAGCGGCACGCCATTTCAACATACGGTTTATGTGGTTTGGGACGCAACCCATGACTGGGTGTTCGCCTGCCTCTCTTTCCATTACGTCGTCTTGTACCTCTACGGAATATTGTCATGGAAACACGCAATGGTTTATGATTTCTTTCTCTGTTAATGTTTTTCACCATATTGAAAAGGCTCGCGGTTTTCTAAACGTTCTAAACGAGTCTATTATGAGAACAACAGCAACGTTAATGAGACCAGTATTTCACCGAAAGACACTTAAAGTGGAACGCGTTCGTGAAATAATACATGCGAAGAAACTGCCAGAATTCGTTTGTCGAAACGGCCGTCACCACTGAACAGGCGAGGAAAGAAAACTTCGGGGGTTTGCTCATTTCGCATCATTACCACGTGTTTAATTTGACGTCACGAGTTCACAAATCATGGAAGTGGGAAACGAGAGAGGATTGCAGACTCTTCTTACAAAGCAAGCGGCTTTTTTTATCCAATCAGCTGCTTAGTCGATAAAATCACCGCCACGATTAAGCACTAGATCCCTTCAAAATCGCACCAATCAAATAAGGAGATGAAAGTCAGGCGCGACTGGCATTCTTACCCCATACTCTGAAACCGTCAAACCGGGAGAAACGGCTCACCTGTCTCCATCTTGCCGTCCAGGGCGGCCGGGCCGTCCAACACCAGACTCTTAATCTGGAGGAACTCGTCCGGCTCGTCTCCCCCGACCACCGTGAAACCAAAACCGCGGCGGCTCTTCTTCAGCTTAGTGTTAATGAAGGTTCCCTTCAGCTCGGCCGGGTTCCGTGTGAAGAAAGGCTTCACTCCTGCCGAAAAGTAAACGATAAGCATGAATAACCGAGGACGGTAAATTGGTCCTTGGCTAAATGAAGCACCTGTATATTAAATATATATATATTTAAAAAAATACAAACCAAAAAAAACCTACTGTATAAACACTACAGACCTTGTTTATACATTCTGTACAACCTACAAATATTTGATGCATTATAAAGCTGTATCTTAATTCTAGATACAGGATCTAGTTGAAAGAAAGTGACCCTGGTTCAGCAAGAAATTGGCATCTCAGCTAAGCAGAACCCAAGAAGAGTGCACAAGGAAGCAGGAGGCAGCGAGCGCAGGCTGACGGAGATGTGTGATTGGCTTATCCACACCTGCCGTGAGCGACATCACACAGAGAACGAGAGAGAGAGAGAGAGAGAGAGAGAGAGAGAGATCCACAGATCGACATGTTCCGATGACCATCTCTGCACTGACTCGTGTGGAATAATTACATCTCGAACTATTTAATGCGAGCGAGACGAGTGAAGAGTCTCTGCACACCGACTACGCAATTTATCTAAAATTTTTTATCATAACGCTAAAATCGCTAACGGCTAGAATGTACTGCTTTAAAAAAAAAAAAAAAAGTAAATAAATATATAAATATATCTGCTTAGCTTCTATCAGACTAATGTTTTCCAAAACAAAGAAATCGAACTAAAAAGAGAATTGCTAATCCAAATGGTGGATTTATTTATTTATTTATTTATTTATTTATTTCCTTTCAGATTTTGCTAAATAGGCTGGCATTTGTGTAGCTGGCATACGAGCATATTTATTACGTCATACGCACTTTTATACAAATTTATTAAGCTAACAGCTTCACTTTTGATCTATCAGCCTCGTCATTGTATTAGCCCATGACATGCTAGCAAGGTGCAGTTTCAACACTTCTGATAGAAGTCTGATAGAAATGAGAGTAACACCTCCTTGCTATCCAAAATCGGATGGGGTCGAATAACAATTTCCCCCGTTTAAAAAATGTGTGTGTGTGTGTACACGTTCCCTAAAAATAACTTAAAAATAGACCCAAATGTCATCTGTTAAACGGAGAAAGGAATCTAGGACACTTTTACAGGCTCCGTGTCGGTCTATCAGTCACGACCACATGACCATGTTACACCTACGCTGAAGCCATTGAATGCCGTGAAAGAGCCGAAAGACCCCGTCAGAAGTGCGGGTGCTGGGCGAGAGAGCCATTATCCTATTATCTTAGCCTGAATGTGTTAACTGTGTGTCATTTACAAAGCCTAATAATTGATATAAATTGGAGGGTTTTCAAAGCACACAAGGGAGAACAAGAACAAGAGAAAGAGAGCTGAGAAGAGGGAGAGAAAGAGAGCCAGACACAATGATCCGTACGTGGCGTACTGAAACGGTTTCTCGCTCGGATACCGGCTCAGGGGAAGGGGGGAAAGAAAAAAAAAGGTGTGAGGGGGAAAAAGACGAGTAAAAGTGAGCTGAGATTGATATTGAGAGTTAAGGTGCAGCCTTATTGGCGAAGACAAATCACATACGTTTGGCCTCTACTTGGGGAAAAGGAGGCTCTGGGCTTCTGGGCATCTCCTGGTGAATGGAGGCGTAGCTGGCTAGCGGTGCTCTTGAAGCGTTCTCTTCTATCCACTCTGAAAGATTAAGATCCGTCTGTCTTACCACAGTCGTACTCATCGTCTTATGCTAATCACTGCAAGTGGATGACTTAGAGCCAAGATGGCCGTCAGTGACTATGCAACACCCCCGCTGATTTCTGGTGCAATCTCAGCACTACAGGAATCGATAGCAGAATGAAATTTCCAAAAATATGTGCCAAAGAAAGAAAGAGAGAGGAGGAGGAGGGGGGGGGTGTGTGAGAGGAAAGGTGGTGTGATAATGAAGGTGCTGTTTGGAAGGCTGGAAACGGGGCCTGAGCCAAATCCCATGAGGACAAGCCTGCATTTAAAGTGGGGCCTTTCACAGGGTATGTTAAACGCAAAATAGGGCAGGGACAACTCGCATGATACGCTCTTGATGCGAAAGAACAGGAGGGCGCTTTCATAGCGTCACGTCCGTCCTACACGATAAGCTTGCACGTAGTATACGGACCGATCTAGTGGCCATAAAGGTCACATTGTACGCTGTGTAATTACTGACTGTAGCCAGTCTTTTCAAGTTGTCCCTTAGTACCCCATCCACCAACAGACGGGAACCTCACTCGGACCAGATATATTCCGAGTCGGCAATGTTAGCATTTACACAGGAAAAGTTACTCGTATTCAGAGTCGGGTTACGCGGCTGCTTAAATTGATTTTCCGTGTTCTATAGACTACCACATTTAAACACAAGCGCTTGCCTTTACATGAAAAAAATATATACACACACACACACACACATCAGGGATAGAAAATATGGACTGAACAAGGAAAGAGCTGTCAAATGTAATACGATGGAACATCCATATGATGTTGTATATGAAGGAGAAGAGGGCAAGCACTGAAATCAGCATTTAACAGGAGTCTAGAATGTAGGCATACTACGCGGTGCGGTGAACACTCAGCGCACACTGATCGAGTGAGGATTACGAAGCAGAGAAATATAAAAGTTTTTAGTCCACTCCGAGACTAAATATCTTCTCGGGGCACAAACAACTGGTCTTTTATTCCTAGGAAGAGGTAAAATCATCCGTCAGTAGAACAATAAAAGCTTGAAATGTGTAAAAAAAAAAAATATATATATATATCTCTAAAGGGAGGCTAAATATCATTAGATTTGAAATTATATTCAAGATATTTTCACACACCAGCGTGACGGCCTACCGTTCGGGGTGATGGACATGGAGGATTCCAGAAAATCCGAAAAGAAAGAACGAATTTTGGACACAATGCTCACCTTCTGCAGGCTGCGACTGCTCCAACTGCTTCTTCCTCTTCGCTTCCATTATGGGATTCTCATACTGCGTCTTTCTGTTGATGTGACTGACAGAGAGAGAGTGATGGGGGGAGAGAGAGAGAGAGAGAGAGAGAGAGAGAGAGAGAGAGAAACATGAGATCGAACATTAGAGAGGAGTAATTTATGCAAACTTGGGGTGTAAACATTCACCAATTCAAATATTGTGTAGATTATTTATGATACAACAGCAACGTTGTAACTGAATAAAATAGGATCATGCTGGTCAGTCTCAGAGAAGGAGGCGTGGCCTCTGTGCTGGTCAGTCTCAGTGAAGGAGGCGTGGTCTGTGCTGGTCAGGCCGAGTTAAGGAGGCATGGCCTCTGTACTGGTCAGGCTCAGTGAAGGAGGCGTGGCCTCCGTGCTGGTCAGGCTCAGTGAAGGAGGCGTGGCCTCCGTGCTGGTCAGTCTCAGTGAAGGAGGCGTGGTCTGTGCTGGTCAGGCTGAGTGAAGGAGGCGTGGCCTCTGTACTGGTCAGGCTCAGTGAAGGAGGCGTGGCCTCCGTGCTGGTCAGTCTCAGTGAAGGAGGCGTGGCCTCCGTGCTGGTCAGTCTCAGTGAAGGAGGCGTGGTCTGTGCTGGTCAGGCTGAGTGAAGGAGGCATGGCCTCTGTACTGGTCAGTCTCAGTGAAGGAGGTGTGGCCTCTGTACTGGTCAGTCTCAGTGAAGGAGGCGTGGTCTGTGCTGGTCAGTCTCAGTGAAGGAGGCATGGCCTCCGTGCTGGTCAGTCTGAGTGAAGGAGGCATGGCCTCTGTGCTGGTCAGTCTCAGTGAAGGAGGCGTGGCCTCCGTGCTGGTCAGTCTCAGTGAAGGAGGCGTGGTCTGTGCTGGTCAGGCTGAGTGAAGGAGGCGTGGCCTCTGTACTGGTCAGGCTCAGTGAAGGAGGCGTGGCCTCCGTGCTGGTCAGTCTCAGTGAAGGAGGCGTGGCCTCCGTGCTGGTCAGTCTCAGTGAAGGAGGCGTGGTCTGTGCTGGTCAGGCTGAGTGAAGGAGGCATGGCCTCTGTACTGGTCAGTCTCAGTGAAGGAGGTGTGGCCTCTGTACTGGTCAGTCTCAGTGAAGGAGGCGTGGTCTGTGCTGGTCAGTCTCAGTGAAGGAGGCATGGCCTCCGTGCTGGTCAGTCTGAGTGAAGGAGGCATGGCCTCTGTGCTGGTCAGTCTCAGTGAAGGAGGCGTGGCCTCCGTGCTGGTCAGTCTCAGTGAAGGAGGCGTGGTCTGTGCTGGTCAGGCTGAGTGAAGGAGGTGTGGCCTCTGTGCTGGTCAGTCTCAGTGAAGGAGGCGTGGTCTGTGCTGATCAGTCTCAGTGAAGGAGGCGTGGCCTCCGTGCTGGTCAGTCTGAGTGAAGGAGGCATGGCCTCTGTACTGGTCAGGCTGAGTGAAGGAGGCGTGGCCACTGTGCTGGTCAGTCTCAGTGAAGGAGGTGTGGCCTCTGTGCTTGTCAGTTTTGGTGAAGATGTGTGAGAGTTAGTCATATCATCTTGTAAGGACACACACACACACACACACACACACACACACCCCTAATTAAGTTGTAAAGCATCTCCATTTTCTCTGTGATCAGTTTTTCACCATTCACACTGGACATGATATACCCAAGAGCTCTGCTGATCCATAAACAGCACTGCACGTCTGTGTGATTTAGTAAATTAGGCCTTGGATTGCAGAAAACAGCATCATATCACAGCAAAGTGGCATCATGGGGTGAAAAAATGCGCACCAGAACCGAGATTCCCAGCTTACTTTCCAGAATTACCAGTCAGAAAAGCCACAGGAAGCTCTGCTCCTCTGAGACACTGAACCACGGTGAAAAATACCTACAGTGTACTCATGTTTACGCATAACGTATTCAGACAAACACACAGGTCTGGGTTTCTGTGTGAGGTTTTATACCACAATTAAAGCAAAGGAATAAACCCTGAGGGAACCAGACGTGTACTGTGAGTTACTTACTCTACGTAATAAACCCCGTACACTGGATCG
>NC_071275.1:18139014-18149014 GCF_023375685.1 Ictalurus furcatus
TTAAAAATAAATAAATAAAGAAAGAAAGATTTTCCAGACTATAAGATGTATTTCCCCTCTAGCAGGTGCTGCAAATTATACACCGTTATAAATTCTGCATCAGCGTAATGTCGTCATCTGCTTATTTTTAACCAGGGAAGGAAAGAAATCACGCGCATTACATTAAAGCCAGCCATCTTAAAAGGCCCCGCCCACCCCCCCCCCCCCCCTCCCCCCCTTACCTCCCCCCTTTCTTCTACACATCAGACTGAAGAAAAAAAAAAAATCAACCTCTTGAAAATATACTTCAAGATTTTTTTATTACAACTTTTTTTTTTTAATTTTTTTTTTTTTATAAACGTCTTACGATATCCAAACGAGGTAACGGGACATTAAATACGCCTTCGTCTGAAATCATGACAGGTTCTCGAAATACTGTTATTTAAAGGATTCAAAATAATTGAGCATTTAAAAGTCAAGACTACAGCAAGTTAATGGAAGAAAAATAAATAAATAAATGCATACATAAATAAATAAAGATGTCCAAGTCTGGAGGAAATTAAGCGGATGAGTCTTCTTAAAAGGCCGATCCTCGGCACGTGAAGAAACGGTTCGTTTTTAAGTAAGCGGTCGATAAACACGAGCTCGTTAACCGACAGAATTCCAGGAAGCTGTTAATATTACAGGAAATCTTTAAGTCAGCTCGAGAAACATCTGGATGTGGACTACATCAACGTTTTTCAATATGGAGAATTATTATTATTATTTTTTTAAATCAGCCTTTTAAGTGCAGAAAAATCATTAAAAACAGGGCTTTTAGATCAATGCCCATGTCCACTGAAGGGATGATTACATTTTAACAATCCAGATCGATAATAATGGTACATTCATGCAGTTTATACAACAAATCAACACACAAAAAAAGTTTGTTTCTCTTCTCCGAGTAGTGAGAATCGAGGCTCTTAAACGCTGACCTTCTACTAGTCCGGAAAATATGCTAAACAATCGTTTTATCCAAACCTTCGCTCCTCTCGTGATCTGTACATGAGTTTATAGGGAAAGAGATAAGACAGATGGGCATCTTTACACTCGAAGCAAAAAGTCAGAACCTCGCGGGGAAGAACCCCGGATCGATCCAGAAGATAAATCCTTCCCGAAGCAAATTAAACAAAGTTAGGAATGGAATCTTATAGGAAATGCAATAAGGGCATTATTCCAGCATTATGGCTAGGAAACCGTATCGTCTCTGTAAACAGTCTCAGCGCCGCTGAGACATGTCTGATCACGTGACCTTTCAGGAAACAGCAAAAGACAGACGGTCATTTATATATTGTAGACATACGGCGGTTTATGAAGGTTATAGACGTGACATCACAAGACATACAAGAGTGTTGGAATGTTTATAAAAAAACGCTGTGAATTTTAAAGACCAGGAACCGGGGACAGTATTAAACGTACAGCCGAGTGCAAAAGTTTGCGTCCGACGGTTTCCGGTTGGAGGGAAGTACGATAAAATGAAACGCAGTGGAAAGTTAAGGAGGCGAGCGAGGTCATCGTGGGGGCGGATATTATTCTCAGAGCTGCTGGGAGGCTGGAGACAGATATTAGATAATACAAGGATGCATTATTATTTACATTACATTCAAAAAGAGAGATTCAGGGGTTGTTGTTTTTTTTTTTTTTCCCCCCTTCCCGCCTTTAGTATGAATATCTTGGGGTGCGCAAACTTTTGCACTCTGCTGCATGTTACAGAGCTGCCTGCTGTAGAGATTGCACAGTTACGCATGTCGTAAATCACTGCGTTAAATAACTGAACCAGGAAGTAAGAGCGTGACTATAGACATGAGTGATCATAACATGTCGTAATGCGTGGAATCGCCCGTAATATCCTGACGCGCAACCGGTAACACGTACGTCGTCTCGGTGTGCAGTCTTCTATACGTGTAAAACAGACAGGAGAGACTTTATGTCGAACATGAGTCGAGGCGTTACCGTTTCCTCCATGTGAATCTGTCAGGAGCGGGAGAGGAACGAGATCGTGACGGACGGCTGGATTAACCGCGTGCCTGAATCATATAAGCCTCTGCGGTCGCAAGCGTAACGTCAAACACGTGATCGCAGGCACGAGTATTAGAAAGACGTAATAAGAACGTGTCCGAGGATTACAGTGGTGATCTAGGACACGTTTTTTTTTTTTGTGGAGGTTTATGTCCGAACGAGCGTGGTTCGACACGATTCGCTTGTGAACGGTTCTGTGTTTCTGAACGAGTCACCAAGACGAACGAATCAGAATCATGAGTCGATTAATCGAAATCATTTAGCAAGCCAGGAAATTTAAACGTGCAAACCCGAAGCTCATCCATAACTGACTCTATGATCAGAGATTTTGAGTAGGTTTATGTTATTTGGTGCTTTTTTTTTTTTTTTTTTAAACATCCTTGAGTCAGTGAATCATTTTAGTCACGACCGAGACTCGCTCGTCTGTCACTCGGTAAACCAGCCGAGTCAGTGAGTTCGAGTCGTCCTTTAAAAGGTTCGTTCGTTCGTTCGAAATCATTTCGCAGACTCAGAATCATCTCCTCTTAGGACTGAGATTACGGCATAGAGTTGTTGTGACTCGAGTCATCCGAGTCGGTTCAGTCAAACGATTCGTTCGGATCTACTCGCTCACCCATCTCTGCTCTTCCTGCAGAAGCTTTCCTGATTCAGCTGATCAGTGTTAATTATTTTGCGAGGTCTATTTATTCACGGTCGACGTTGTATTGCTTTTGGATTACTATCTTCTTCACATTTGCATATGCAATCTGATCCTGTCGATGTCTTAACGAGGAAAAATGGCTCCCTGAGAGCCAGGAAACGTAGATGGTGCTGAACTCACCGGGGCGTCTGTGAATCATTTTATTCAGTGTGTGCTGAAAAATGAAATCGTCTTCACCAGAAAGCTGCACTTTAAGTATTGCAAGATTGTGAGTGTGTGTGTGTGAGTGTGTGAGAGAGAGGGAGAGAGATTAAGACAGACAGGCTGAAGAGGAAGAGGGCAGAATTTGTGTTGGGTAACGTGACTAATCCAGTCTGTCCTGAAGGATTTTAAGTGTGTGTGTGTGTGTGTGTGTGTGTGTGCGTGTGTGTGTGCGTGTGTGTGTGTGTGTGCGTGTGTGTGTGTGTGTAACAGGATTACGGCAGTGTGAAAAATGATACTGTAGTGCAACAGTGCCACCTACTGCAGCAATGCATGCATGTATGTATGGTATATTCTCTCTCTCTGTCTCACACACACACACACACAATGAATGAGATTCCATGCAGGAAATATAATCTAATTCATTTAATTTGATACACACATCAGCTATATATTTAGTTTATATGACTTCCAGTATGTGTGTTATTTTTAAACAAGAGAAATCTTCTCGAATGAAAAGTCTCTCACACACAGGACATCTGTCTCTAATCTAAGTGTGGGTGTGTGACAAACATACGCGTGTATGCAGGATGCAAAACCAACATCAACAAAACACACACACACACACACACGACGCTGAGAATGAAAATGAAAGGACGTGCTCGTACCATCATCGTCACACTCCTCCAGGGGTTTCTGGGGCTTGTCCAGGCACCGAGGGTCGATCCATGATGTGGTCTTCGTGTTGTGGCTGAAACGCGAAACATACAAGAAAACACGTGAGTTTTAGAGACGTCACACGACGACGTCCTGCCAGCTCGATATCACGTCTATCGACGCCCGTCGATATCACACGTATCGACGAGCCTAAACGAATAATTATCAGAACGTGTAAAGCCGTCCACAGCGGGCAAACCGGCACGGTCACAGATTTGTGGATGTTTTCCAGGGTGAACGGAGGCTTACTGGTTAGCACGTTTACCTCACACCTCCGGGGCTGGGGGTTCGAATCCCGCCTCTGCCCTGTGTGTGCGGATATGCATGTTCTCCCCTAGCTTCGGGGGGTTTCACCGGGTACTCCGGTTTCCTTCCTCACTCCTAAGGCATGCGTTGTAAGCCGATTGGCATTTCCAAATTTTCCGTAGTATGTGTACGTGTGTGTGTGATTGTGCCGTGCGATGGTTTGGAAAATGGACGGATGAATATTTTCCATGTGTACAACTGTAACACCTAAGACACAGTATATAAATAACCTGTTTTGATCGTTTTACCCCGTTTAGTATTAGTATACTATTAGTATACTAGTGTAAATCTGTTTGTATTTTTAAAGACAGTCAAACAACTGTTTTTAAATCTCAGATAGACAGATAGACTGACAGGCAGACAGAGAGATAGACAGACAGACAGGAGATAGATAGACAGACAGGAGATAGATAGACAGACAGACAGACATAAATAAAAGCATGTGCAATCCAGACTATTCTTCGGATGATGTAATAACTCAGAAATACATTTCCCCCCAGGCGATTGTTCTTTAGTACTGCTATAAGGGGACGAAATATAGTTTTTCTAAGCAGGAATGGAAATCTATACCACTTACTCGTGCCGCTTCAAGCCCGACTCTCACACGGGTTTAGTTTTTTTTTTTCTCAAAATCTTCCATTTTTTATTTTTATTTAAAGTGACATTTTATTCATGAGAGTAGACAGAGGAACAGCATTTTTCTTTATTTGTTTGAAATATTTCCATGAAATCATATTTTGAGAGCCTGACTTGTAAAATTTTAATATTTGGTGTACTACCACAATGAAACCGGACAGACAGACAGACAGACGGACGGACAGACAGACAGACAGACAGACAGACAGACAGACAGACAGACTGACTAACTGATTAACTGGAGAAATAAACAAATGGAGTCTTACATAAGAGTTAAATCCTTTCATTTTTGTTGAAATATATAATGTTCCAATATGCCCATCAGCTCCCATTTCTAGATATATTGTATTTAATAATCATCTACATATTTGAGTATGTTTTTAAAAATAACAGGAATTGATGGGTCTTGCTGATTAACCGGCACCGATAACGATAATTACTGGAACTCTCGGTTATCGGCAAAACCCCACCCCGATAGTTTTCCTGGTTGCGTCCGAGAAGGGTCCACTGTCATTACACGGTACGAGAGCGGCCTCTAGAGGCCGAATTTTGGTACGAAATTTGATAAAAACTGACCAAATTTTGTTGTGTTATTTGCAGTGTTTTTATTCATTTAGGATATTTCCCCCCCCTTTTATTTTGTCTTATTTACTTTAATATTTATTTCCAGTTAATAAATAAATATTTATATACATGTATTGCATTAAAAAAAAAAAGTACAGTACATTTTCATGGTGCAGTCAGTAGGGTTTATTTTCCTAATAAAGTTGGGCGATATTTTACTCGGTGTCAGTTTGAAATCGGTTATCGGCTAGGTAGGTACCGCCCGACTTCGCTATCGGTCTAACCTGTATAATCGGTCGACCTCTAAGAGGTAAGAATTATTATATGTATCGATGTGCATCAATAAAACATTTGGAAACTGTCGAAATATATTACTTTTATAATACATTTGGGTTTAAAAATATTTCAATATTAGGTTTAAGTTGACATTTGAAAAGATAATTAAGTTAATGGCTGCGAGTCAATTTATTTCCGAATCAAAATATTTTCAAATCATCAAACCCTAGCTGTTAGTTCAAGTGGAACTGTTTCCCCAAACAAGTGGTTTCTACAGGATAAGCTTCATTCTATCACGAGTAAATTACGGGGGGAAAGAAAAAAAAAAAAAAGACTATTTCCATCTGCTACTTATGCTACAGTTTAATTATTGGTGTAATAGAGTGTCATTAATAAATCATCCTCATTAAAGAGTTTAATTATCACTCATGGCTGCAGTATATGGGCCGAACGTGATGCAGTATATTAAAAACACATTAGTGATTTTCATTACTGCAGAATTTCCACTAGAGCGGCGGAATTAATCATATTTTAATCATTGTTTTTAGATTCTTCAGTTCTGACACGACGTCTCGCTCACACGTTGTAACCGTCTCTCCGGCTGCGCAGAGTGACGCTGTGTTTATTCATCACTAATAAACATTTCCCTCAGCATCATTAGGTTCATATTTAGCATTTAAGATTAGTTCGAGTCACCCTGAAGCGGATTATTAACTAAAAGAGGATAACGCCAGTCCTCATAGCAACTTGGTTTAAAAAGCCTTTTCTACTATTGAAGTAAAAAAAAAAAAAGAAATCTGATTTTTAATAAAATACTGGTTAAAAACGTAAACACGGTATAAAAGCTACAGCATCAACGTTAGCATGTTTTCAGATGGAATGATTTCTTCCTTACTCTATGAAGTAGACCTCGCCGTTCTCGGTGTAAGCCATCTCCCAGTTTTCGGGTAGAGGTCCCAGCGGGTCCTCGTCCGTGGGGTGGCTGGGGTGCGTGTGCGTGTTCTGCGTGCTCTCCGTGGTTGCCGTCGGGACGCTGTTGAGCTGGTGAGATGGGGCGAAGGGGTGGACTGAGGGGTGTTCGTCCGGTTCACTCGAGTCTCCTACACACACAGGGGGTGAAGCTCAGACCAAACCAGGTTCAAGTGTAGCCCTCACACACACACACAAACACACATGGAGAAAGACTCCCTGATTATAGACTCAATTCTGCTCGAGTGTTTTCTCAGTTCAGCTCCATCAGGCCCTGGGGGTGGAGCTCGGTTAACAGCTCCACCCCCTCACTTCCTGACCCATCTGGGGTGATCCAAAGCCGTTTACACATACCTAACACCTACGTGTCTGTGTGTAACTGTCAAACACACACACACACACACACACACACACACACACATGAAATCAACAAGCACGTCTCCAGTGCTGAGGTTAGAGTCAAGAGCCAGAGCAGAGACACTGATTTCTTTATAGCATGCGCGCACACACACACACACACAATTTCATTAAACCAAATGGACTCAAATTGAATTAAAATGAACTGAATAAACTGCCACAATTTAACCTGTGTTAAAATATTAAGCATTAAAATTAAAAGTATTAAAATAACCAATTTCTAATATCCACATCTGCTTGCTTTCTATTAAAAAGCACCGATACCGGCCACGACAGCCAGATGGCGCTCTTTTGTCTCCCATCCTGCCTGCCAACACACTCTCTCGCGCGCACACACACACACACACACACACACACACACACACACACACACACACACACACGCGCGCGCGCTTCACCTGTGAAGCTACTGTTCATTTCAGGAAGCTCATCCTCATCCTCTGTGTCGGCGGGGGCTATTCCAGCATTCTGCATCTCATTGTAGGACTTGGAGCGACGGGGTGTGGTCTCCTCGTTGGGCGACGCCTCTCCGCCAATCACTTTAGCAGCGGCGGGCTGGCTCGGCGGTTTGGGTGTACCATAGTAGTTACCTAGGCAACAAGGGCATATCAGGATTGATTCGAGGAGGAGAGAGGAGCGCGCATGTATGTGTGCGTGTGTGTGTGTGTATGAGGACAGCGGAGGTGAGTGTAATCGAGGAAAGGCGTCATGGCAGGGTCTAGAGCCTGAGGAGAGTGCTTTTGGTGATTTGTGGAAGAAGAGGCGGCGACCTGGAGTGACATTAAACTGTGTGCTGAGGAAGAAAGTGATTCAGACTGCAGATGGAGCTTCGGCTGCTTTTAGCTCCGGTGTCCTTTTGTCCATTTTTAAAAAGATAACACACTTATTTCTTTTAAATATATAATAAAAATCAATTCGTAAACAAACCTTCACTGAATGAAATAATAAATAAAATCAAATCTAAATAAGATAGAGACAATATCATTGTATAATTTTTTACATTTTTTTACGTGGAAATAAAAAGCATGTTATCTTGTTACAGAATCAGACCGGTATCAGATATCTAATGTAGCATTTAAAGGCCTGATACTGATTCTGGATATCTGATCCTGGATAAAGGAGATTGAGGTGATGCTAGCTTGCACAATGCTAAGCTGCTAATGCTAAATTGCCTAGCTTCATAGCCTCACCAGTGGAAACCTAAAGGAAACCTTTATCCGGTCATAGACTTGCTTTGAATTCTGCCTCCTCATTAGTAAGCCAAAAAATACAAATATCATATATAATATAAATTATAATCATTATCATTGGTGTTGTTATTTTTGTTAAAATTGGACAATTATAATTGGGCTGTTCAGCCGTGTCAGGTTTTCTTTGTTGTTGAAAAAACAAAACAGTGACGGGGAGAGATGGAAAGACAGAGAGGGAGAGCGGGAGAGACAAAGACAGAGGGAGAGCGGGAGAGAAGGAAAGAGAGAGAGAGGGAGAGCGGGAGAGAAGGAAAGACAGAGGGAGAGATGGAAAGACAGAGAGGGAGAGCGGGAGAGACAAAGACAGAGGGAGAGCGGGAGAGAAGGAAAGAGAGAGAGAGCGGGAGAGAAGGAAAGACAGAGGGAGAGATGGAAAGACAGAGAGGGAGAGCGGGAGAGACAAAGACAGAGGGAGAGCGGGAGAGACAAAGACAGAGGGAGAGCGGGAGAGAAGGAAAGAGAGAGAGGGAGAGCGGGAGAGACGGAAAGACAGAGGGAGAGCGGGATTGACAAAGACAGAGGGAGAGCGGGAGAGACGGAAAGACAGAGGGAGAGCGGGGGAGACGGAAAGACAGAGGGAGAGCGGGAGAGACGGAAAGACATAGGGAGAGCGGGAGAGACGGAAAGACAGAGGGAGAGCGGGAGAGACGGAAAGACAGAGGGAGAGCGGGAGAGACGGAAAGACAGAGGGAGAGCGGGGGAGACGGAAAGACAGAGGGAGAGCGGGAGAGACGGAAAGACAGAGGGAGAGCGGGGGAGACGGAAAGACAGAGGGAGAGCGGGAGAGACGGAAAGACAGAGGGAGAGCGGGAGAGACGGAAAGACATAGGGAGAGCGGGAGAGACGGAAAGAGAGAGGGAGAGCGGGAGAGACGGAAAGAGAGAGGGAGAGCGGGGGAGACGGAAAGACAGAGGGAGAGCGGGAGAGACGGAAAGAGAGAGGGAGAGCGGGAGAGACGGAAAGACAGAGGGAGAGCGGGAGAGACGGAAAGACATAGGGAGAGCGGGAGAGACGGAAAGAGAGAGGGAGAGCGGGAGAGACGGAAAGAGAGAGGGAGAGCGGGAGAGACGGAAAGACAGAGGGAGAGCGGGAGAGACGGAAAGACAGAGGGAGAGCGGGAGAGAAGGAAAGACAGAGGGAGAGCGGGAGAGACGGAAAGACAGAGGGAGAGCGGGAGAGAAGGAAAGACAGAGGGAGAGCGGGAGTGATGGAAAGACAGAGGGAGAGCGGGAGAGACGGAAAGACAGAGGGAGAGCAGGAGAGAAGGAAAGGCAGAGGGAGAGCGGGAGTGATGGAAAGGCAGAGGAAGAGCGGGAGAGATGGAAAGACTGAGAAAGAAAGAGAGAGGGAGCGATGGAAAGACTGTGAGAAAGAGAGAGAGAGAGAGAGAGGGAGAGATGGAAAGACTGAGAAAGAGAGAGAGGGAGAGGGAGAGAGATGGAAAGACTGAGAAAGAGAGAGAGAGAGAGGGAGGGAGTGATGGAAAGACTGAGAAAGAGAGAGAGAGATAGAGAGAGAGAGAGAGAGAGAGAGAGAGAGGGAGAGATGGAAAGACTGAGAAAGAGAGAGAGGGAGAGAGAGGGAGGGAGTGATGGAAAGACTGTGAGAGAGAGAGAGAGAGAGAGAGAGAGAGGGGGAGAGAGGGAGGGAGAGATGGAAAGACTGTGAGAAAGAGAGAGAGAGAGAGAGAGAGGGAGAGAGGGAGGGAGAGATGGAAAGACTGAGAAAGAGAGAGAGAGAGAGGGGGAGGGAGTGATGGAAAGACTGTGAGAAAGAGAGAGAGAGAGAGAGAGAGGGAGAGAGGGAGGGAGAGATGGAAAGACTGAGAAAGAGAGAGAGAGAGAGGGAGGGAGTGATGGAAAGACTGTGAGAAAGAGAGAGAGAGACTGAGGAACTGTGTGAAATGTCCATGGCTTGTCCAGTAAACCCAGCTCACATGTTCTGGACACTGTGTGTTTAAATAAAGTTCTCAAACAGATAAACTCAT